>NC_057812.1:601127947-601209916 GCF_018294505.1 Triticum aestivum
TGCCCCTTACCATACGTAGCGCATACTATTTATCATACGGAACACATTTTTTTGAAACTCGGAACACATTTTCCACTTGTTGATAACATGCAGCCCACTAATGAAGGCCAAATAGAGATGCCCATAATTAACTGGAAGGGAGGCTCTCACATGAATCCGGCCCAGGTACATGCTCATGATCCCCTAAACATAAATAAGTAAATAAATAAATAAATAAAGCTAAATGCTCATGCACCAGTTCTTTGGGAAAATAGGTAGCCCGGTATTTCTTTTTGAAGAATACCCAAGCTAGGCCTATTTGTTTTCTCCAAATTACTGGGCTGCAAATCTTTCAAGACAAGGAGGGATGCATTCTGGCCTGGCTTAAGAGTATGGTGAATGTCTGTTAAAAGTAATATCAAAAGGGGTTAAAAATTCCAAAAAATATAGCAAATGGGACATAAGTTTCTTTTTTGTTTTTGTTCTTCACTCATATCTTATACGTATTTCATTGGATTTAACATGACATAGTACTAATTTATTTTTAAATTTGTTTTAGTATGGCTATTAATTTTTGGATTAAGAATATTTCGTTCCCCAGCAAAAATTTGTGAATTTTCAACATTTCCCACATATTTAGTTAATTTTTTGACCCTGGTACTGACCACAAAATGGCCAGCAATTCTAAAAATGGAAAACGGGCTGCAATAAATTCCATATGAATTAGAAAACGAGTAAAAATTATAAAAGTAATAGCAAATGGGTTGTACACGCCACAAATTTCGAGGCTGACTTGTTTACGCAAGGCTTTGTCAGTGAACACACGATTCTAGCAGCAGTTATTGTTGGATGTCCATCCAACGGCCGACGTTTTTTTCAATCTCTGATCTTCCTGCTCCAGCCGCCTAAACTAGCGCCGGTGGGACTGCCTGCTCCCTCCTCTTGTGGCCCGCTATGATGCCGCGCAGGCTTCCCCGGCCCACCCTACTCCCTCCGCTGGCCTGACCGCACGGAATCAACTGCCTCCTTATTACGCGAAAAAAATGATTCCTCCCACTGATATCTGGGGCGCACCGGTTGGGAGGCTGACCCGGGCCTACTAAGTTGACGCGTACGCAGGGCTTGTCAACTTAGTCAACAAACGATTCTAGCAGCAGTAACCGTTGGATTTAAATCAAACAGTCCTGCTGCTTCTTCAAATGTTGCTCTTCTTGCACCAGCCGCCCAAACCAGCACCGGGGAGACCTCCTGCTCTTGCCTCCAGTGGACGGCTGTGCTGCCGATGAGGCCTCATCGCCCCCTACTACTCCCACCGCTAGCCAGGCCCTGCGGCGATGGCAGCCTCACACTGCACCCGGACCATTGAACCCTTGTACTCCTCTCTGCGTGGGCATCCACTACCGTGTCTTCCCCGGCTCCGCGTCGTCCCCTTCCTAGGCCTCGTCGTCGTCCACCGCCTTGGTGCTCTCTGCGCGGCATGGTCAACATGGTCAACGAAATTCCATCGGAAGAGTATTGTACGTGGAGAGGCTGACAGCTGGGTCCACGGCCACAACCCAATTTTGTTGTGATTTGCCAAGTAACTCGCTTTGTCAGGCCTGTTGGGCTGCAAATCTTTCAAGACGAGGAGAGCTTTCATTCGGCTGGCCGAGAAAATGGCCCATCAGTAATGAGAAATGGGTTATACATTTTTAAAACACATCAAACTGGTAATTAGTTTCAAATATCTTTTTTTCATCTCGAGAATTGAAATTACATTAATTTTTATGCATGGAGAATTTGTTGGATTTTATATTGATATACATTTATTTTTAAAATCAGTTTGAATGTGAGTCGAAATTTCGGGATTAAAAATAGTTCGGACTGCACCGAATGCAAAATTTCATATAATTTTTTAACCGTGGCCACAATGTGGGCTGTAATGCTAACAAAAAGAATATGGGCTCCAAAAAACCTTAATAATTAGCAAATGGACTGTAAATTATTAGAAATAATGGCAGATGGGTTCTATGCTATTTTCCACAGATTTGTGGCTTTCCTAAAAAAAGGTTGACGCACAAGCAGTGACTGTTGGATGGCCATCCAACGGCCGTCGTGCTTCTTCAATCTCTGCTCTTCCTACTCCACACGCTCAAACAGGTGCCGGCGGGACTGCCTGCTCCCTCCTCCCCGCGGCCAGCTCTGCTGCCGCGCAGGCCTCACCGCCCCACCGTACTCCCATCGCTGCCCTAGCCATCCCTCTACTCACCCACACCTGATGTTATTCTCCGGCGACGGCAGACAAACCAGTAAACCCTCGTATAGTTGTACTCCCCTCCGTGTGGGAATCAACTGCCGAGTCTTCCCTGCCTCCGTGTCGTTCCCTTCCTAGGCCTCGCCATCGTCCACCGCCCTGGTGCTCTCGGCGCGGCCTGGTCAACATGGTCAACGACCGACATGCATTTGAAGTGGACTTTACGTGGAGAGGCCGATAGCTGGGTCCATGGCCGCACGCAAGGAAATGCCTCCTTATTGCGCGCAAAATTTTGATTCCTCCACCTGACATCAGGGACCCACCGAAAGGGCCTCTGTATTTCGCGAAAAAAACGTTACCGCCGCTGACAGCTCGGACCCAGCAGCTATATCTTCACACGCAAGGAAGTGCCTACTTATTACGCACAAAAAAATGAATATTCCCCCTGTTAGCTTGGACCCAGTATAGTGGCAGGCTGACTTGTGGGCGTACTAAGTTGACGGGGATGGAGGGCTTTGTCAACTTAGTCAATATGCACGATTCTAGCTCCAATGACCGTACGATCTCCATCCAACGGCCGTAGTGCTTCTTCAACCTCTGGTCTTCTTGCCCCAGCCGCCCAAACCAGCACCGGTCGTGCCTCGTGCTCCTGCCTCCCGTGGCCGGCTGCGATGTGGCAGAGGCCTCACCGCCCCCTACTACTCCCACCATTGGCCAGGCCATCCCTCTACTCACCCACACCCCCTGTTATTCTGCGGCGATGGTAACCTCACACCGCAGCGAACCAGTGAACCCTCGTACTCCTCTATGCATGGGAATCCACTGCCGCGTCTTCCCCGGCTCCGCGTCGTCCCCTTCCTAGGCCTCGCCGTCGTCCACCGCCCTGGTGCTCTCGGCGCGGCGTGGTCAACATGGTCAAGGAATGACTTCCATCGGACGTGGACTGTACGTGGAGAGGCTGACAGCTGGGTCCATGGCCGCAGCAAGGAAGTGCCTCCTTATTATGTGCAAAATAATTATTCCTCCACGTGACAGCGGGACCCACAGGATGGGCCACCGTATTTTGCCCCCCTGACTGCTGGGACCCACTAGCTACATCTTCGCACGCAAGGAAGTGCCTGACAGTCGGGACCCACTTGGTCGAAGCGTACGTAGCGTTGTCATTCTGGTCGCGAACGTGTACGTACATATATACTAGTCGATGTAGAGGCGCGCATGTGTCGTAGTAGAGGCGGCCAGGGTGCAAGAAAGAAAACACGGCCACTTATGTGTACATACGGGTGGGGTCTCGAACGCCTACTCGCGCATACATACGGTCAGGGCTCGTGTACATGGCTGGGTCGGAACGGAGAAACAGCGTCATCGTCGTGTTCATGGGGAGGCAACGGAATGCGTCGTGTTCATGGGGAGGCAACGGAATTCGTCGTGTTCATGGGGAGGCAATGGAATGCGTCGTGTTCATCGGGAGGGCTTGGACGGAACAGGCAATGGAAATGAGGCCTGGCGTACCGCAGAACGGAGGAAACGGCCTTGTGTTCGACCGGCCACGTTCGAAATGGGATCCTGTTCATTGGGAGGGGTGTGGCGTACCGCAAAACGGAGGAAACGGACCTCCTACGGTCGAAACAGGGGTCCTGTTGATCGGGAGGGGTGTGGCATACCGCAAAATGGAGGAAACTGACCTCCTACGGTCGAAACGGGGGTCCTGTTGATCGGGAGGGGTGTGGTGTACCGCAAAACGGAGGAAACGGACTTGTGTTGGAGCGCTATGGTCGAAACGGGGGTCCTGTTCATCGGGAGGGGTGTGGCGTACCGTAAAACGGGACTCCACGGGATATTGTTCATCTCCACCGTCGACCTCCTCCAGCCTCCACGGGCTCCTGTTCATCCAGCCTCCACCGTGCGCTACTCCACCGGCTACTGTTCAACCACCCTCCACCGTCTACTGTTCATCCAGCCCTCCACACCACGGGGTCCTGTTCAACCACCCCTCCACGGGCACCCCTCCACCGTCTACTGTTCATCTAGCCCTCCACACCATGGGGTCATGTTCAACCACCCCTCCACGGGCACCCCTCCACTGTCTACTGTTCATCCAGCCCTCCACCTCACCACGGGGTCCTGTTCATCCAGAGGAAATGCCACCGCTCACTATTCATCCACCCCCCGCAATGCTCACTGTTCATCCCAGAGGCAGCATCGATCAGCTTTAGTTAGCAGCAGTAGCGAAGGAATCGCTCGATCGGGTTCAGTTAACATCCATCGATCGATCGCTCGGGTTCAGTAACGCGTAGCCTGCAGTGCAATCGCTTGGGTTCAGTTAGAGCCCAATGCCTCGCTCGGGTTCAGTTAGAGCCAACGCCTCGCACACACGCGCGTACGTGTACGAGAGAAACGCGCATCGCTCGGCCCTCGACCTCCCACCGTAACCGGGAACTCCCCGAATTTTTCCTCCCCCTCCCTTCTACCATGGTTTTTTCCGTCATGGACGGCCCAAAGAATGTCATGCAGCTGCTTCTCCGGCCCGCCCAGGATGAAAAGCCCATTTTCTGTCATGATTTTTTGTCATAGAAGTAGGAGCCCACCACATCTATGATGATACTGGGTTTTGTCACAATTATCGTCATAGAAGTTTCATATGTATGACATAAAAAAAATTCGTTCGGCCCAAAATGTCACGGATGTGTCTCTTTTTGTAGTGTAAAAAGTTTTTCAAAAAGAGAAGTGATTGGAAAGTTATGCATTGTAGAAGTGAGGGTCGACCTTGAGCACTCATGTTCATGCTCACGGAAACAATGTAGAATTTTTCATGGAAGTTTCTATGTAAATAATTATACCCTGGTATATATCCATTGTATTATAAAAATAATGTGCCAAGCTTTGGTTTTAGGATGATTAGATTGCTTGTTTACTATGTGCAGAACAAAAACAGAAACTTTGGCTGTAGCGCATGATTTTACATTTTTTACTGGAAAGTCAAATGGGTCTGAAACTTTTTGCACATTACTTCTATATAAATTGTTCAAATTTTCAAATTTATTTCATAATATTTGGAGATACATAAGTTTACTAAACCTTTATATTACTACAGACTGTCCTTTTTTAGACAGATTCTGTTTTTTGTGTGTTGTTTGCTTATTTTGATGAATCTATGGGTAGTATCGGGGGGTATGAACCATGGTGAAGTTGGAATACAGTAGATATAGTTCTAATATGAAATTGTAATGAGTTTGAAACAGTACCTAAAGGTAGTGATTTGCTTTATTATACTAACGGATCTCACAAAGTTTTTGTTAAGTTTTTTGTGGATGAACTGCTCGAAGAACGAGGAGTTACCGATGTGAGAAGAATAAAGAGAGGAAAGAGCTCAAGCTTGGGGATGCCCAAGGCACCCCAAGTAAATATTCTAAGGATACTCAAGCATCTAAGCTTGGGGATGCCCCGGTTGGCACCCCATCTTTCTTCTTCAACAATTATCGGTATACCTCGGTTTTTGTTTCGTTCACATGATTTGTGTCCTTTGTTTTTTTTCTTCCTTTATGAACCATGCTAGTATGAGATAGACTTTCATTGGTTTATAGAATACTTCATGTGCTTCACTTATATCTTTTAAGTATGATCTTATAGAATCGCTCTTTGTGCTTCACTTAAATCTTTTGAGTATGGTTTTATAGAATGCTTCGTGTGCTTCACTTATACATTTTGATCTTGGACATTGGTTAGTTTATAATAATTGTAGAAAGATCCATGAACTTCACTTATATATTTTGGAGTATGAATAATACTATCATCTAAAGCGGGTTTGGAAGAGTGTCAACTCTAGGAACTGGTGATCCCGCTATTCCGAATGAGAAGAATTTTGCTTATGTGGGGAGTAGAAAATTTTCTATGCTTGTCGATCATGAAAAAATTTCTTTATGTGATGGTTATATTGTTAAAATCATTCATGATGCTACTGAAAATTATTATGAGGGTGGAATACATTCTAGTAGGAGTGCAATAATATCAAGTTTTCTCTCTATGTGCTTAAAGTTTTGAAGTTATACTTGTTTTTCCTTCCTATGCTAGTGGATTCTTGTTCCCATAAATGTGTTCTCACAAAATCCCTAGGAATAGGAAGTGGGTTAGGTTTAAATGTGCTAGTCATATTCTTCATGATTCTCTCTTTATGTTCAAGTCTTATCTTTCATGTGAGCATCGTTGAAATCATCATGCCTAGCTAAAAGGCATTAAAGAAAAGCGCTTGTTGGGAGACAACCCAATATTTACCATTACTATTTTTGTGTGTTTACATGATTAAGCTACTGTAGTAATCATGTTTTCTAGCTTTTTTTCAATAAAGTGCCAAGTAAGACCTTTGGAAAGACTTGGGTGAAAGTTAATGTGATCTTGCTGTAAAAAACAAAAACTTTGCGCTCACGAGATTAGCTGCCATTTTTTACAGAAGAGTGCTTTGGTGCTGATTATTTTTGCAGAAGATTAATAGAAAAATTCCTCAGTCCACCAATTTATTTAATAATTTTTTGAGTAGCAGAAGTATGGTTAGTGTTCAGATCATTACAGACTGTTCTGTTTCTGACAGATTCTGTTTTCATTGCATAGTTTGCTTGTTTTCTAGTTCCTATGACTTCTATTCCTCAATATAAATTATACAAATGATATGGAACAGTAGGTACTGTGTGAGAACAATTACGATCTTCATCTTTGACAGTACCAAGGTGAATGGTTTACTCTTTATCATACTAACCTATCTCACGAAGTTCCGTTAAGTTTTTTGTGATTGAAGTTTTCAAGCTTTGGGTGAGATATCGATATGAGGAGAATAAGGAGTCTAAAGACCCTAAGCTTGGGGATTCCCAAGGCACCCCAAGTTAATATCCAAGGAAGACTCAAGCGCCTAAGCTTGGGGATGCCCCGGAAGGCATCCCCTCTTTCGTCTTCAAAACTATCGGTATACCTTACTCGGAGCTATATTTTTATACGTCACATGATATGTGTTTTCCTTGGAGCGTATTTTCAATTTTACTTGCTGTTTGAATAAAATCATTGGATCTGAAATCTTAAATGAAAAAGAATCCTCCAATGGCGAGTTAATTATTTGACTACTCCGTGTCCTTCACTCATATCTTTTTGGGGTAGTTTGTCATTACTCACGTGCTTCACTGTAGCGACAAGACCTCAAACAGTCTGATCTCTGTGCTCCGGTGTCATCCCTGGATCAGTAATGCTGACACCACACAGTACTCAGAGGATTTATAGCAGAGTAGCAATCACACACTTATTACATCGAGTGTCTCAAAAGAGAACTTAGCACAATAAATATGGCTTAAGGCCATCTAATAACGATAACAGCGGAAGGCTTGGAAGATAAGTGAGTCCATCAACTCCAATGACATCATTAAGTATAGAACCACGACCTAAAACTCCTCAATCGTCGTCTGAAAAGTCTGCAACATTAACATTGCAGCCCGAAAACGGGTCAGCACATGGAATACGTTGGCAAGGTATCAGATAGAGAGTAATGGAATGCAACAACTATACTATATGCATATTTGGCTAGTGGAAAGCTCTATGGTTACAGTTTTTGTGTAAAACCAATTTTTCCCTACTTCAAAGGAATAAATTTAATTACTATCATGGTGGTTGTTAAACATTGAGAATGGTTGACAGCATTCTCAATCCCAATTAAATAACATCTTTAAAACCCAACAAATTTAACTTTAGCGTAACATGTTGAGATTCACATGATAATCCAGGTACTAGATACTCAAGATGTCCATAACTGGGGACACGGCTAACCATGATTAGTTTACTACACTCTGCAGAGGTTTGCGTACTTTTCCCCACAAGACTCGATCGCCTCCGTTGGATTTCTCGCACTACATGGTGTTTGAGAAACGGATGACCGAGACATAGTCTTTCAGAAGCGCTAGCACCTTACGATCGGGTAGACCGTACCACCTACATCTGCTAGTCTACCATTGCAAGAGTTCGCACAACTTAGTCAACTATGCCCGAGCCCATAATGGCTTGTGGCTGCACACAGAAGTTTCTAGTATGAATAATCTCATGATCCCTTTGAGCCTGGGTGGCGGTCCAAAAGAAAAACAGGCAAGTCCTGGAATACCCAGGTGCCTCAATCTACCCAGATGTGTGTTTAGGTTGCCACCTTAGATAAACCATTAATTAACAATCTCACATCTGTCATGGATATCACTCACCCAATCCACGTCTACTTGCATAGCATGGCATAATAAGCAATCGTAGAAGTAACTCCCGAAGGTTTGATAATAAACAGGTAATAGGTACTACCTCATCTACTTCCCATCCCACAATTTAATTAGATCCTAATCATGCAATGTGTGAGGATTGATCTAATGCAATAAAACTGGGTTGTGGAAAAATGTATGATCAACGTGTTACTTGCCTTGCTGATGATCCGCGAAACCTAGAGATTCGAAGTAACAGACGGCGCACTCCGAGTATTCTATCGCAGACAAACAAACAAGCATACAATAAGTACTCATCTAATGCATAGGTAAAACTCAAATAGAAGATCTAACCAGAAAGTTCAACTTAAGAACCCTGGTTTGCAAAAAGAATCAAATCGAACGAAGCAAAAGAAATCAGCCAGCGAAAGAAAACAACTTCGTTCTAGTAATCTGGATCTAAGGCAAATTTTACAGTAGCAAAAACTTGTTTAAGTTGGTTATTCGGAAAGAGGGTTTCGAGACGAAACTCCAGGCGCTTGAATCGCCTGATTCTGATAAACGAGCGAAAAGTTATACTAAAACGAAAATCGGATGAGAAATCACGATCAGAAAATAACCGCGAAAAATCTGACAAAAAAGAAAAACGACGAACAGAATTATTTTTTTTAAACGGCACGGAAGTCGAGGCGGCGGCGAACCTCGGGCGGCGTGCAACTCCGGCGAGTCGGCGGCGGGGCGGCGGCGGCGACAGCGGCGGCGGCGGCTCTCTAGGGTTAGGGTTAGGATGGCTGGGCGGCTGGGCTTTCGGCCACGGGGCAGCCGCTTATAAAGCCTCGGCCGGCGGTGTCCTGGCCGAGTACGACCCATAGTCGGTTCCGCATTTTTTTTAAATAATTTCGCTTGGAAGAAAAATAAAAAGAAATACTAAACGGACTCCAAAAATCACGAAATAAAATTTCCCGGGTTTCTAAAATCAAGCCCGATAAAGTGAACATTTATCTGGGCCCAAATTACAACTTTGAAAAACGCACATTTTTCCTAAAATCAAATAAAATACCGAAAAACTCCGAAATAAAACTTATTTGATTTTTTTATTAAATCCTCAATATTTCTATATTTTGGGAAAGTCATTTTATTCCCTCTCTCATATTTTTGCAATAGAAATAATTGATGATAAAATAAATAAAATCAAATGATCCTGTTTACATAATTTGAGAAAACTCAAATATGTAAATAACGAAATCCCCAACTCTCTCCGTGGGTCCTTGAGTTGCTTAGGATTTTCTAGGATCAAAACCAAAAGCAAAATAAAACATGATATGCATGATGACCTAATGTATAACATTCCAAATTTAAAATTTGGGATGTTACAAACCTACCCCCCTTAAGATGAATCTCGCCCTCGAGATTCGGGTTGGCTAGAAAATAGGTGAGGGTGGTCTTTGAGAAAATCTTCCTCTCGCTCCCAGGTGGCTTCATCCTCCGTGTGGTGGCTCCACTGAACTTTGCAAAACTTGATAACCTTGCTGCAAGTAACTCGGTTGGCAAACTCGAGAATCTTGACTGATTTCTTCTCATAGGTCAAATTGTTATCCAACTGAATTGCTTCCAATGGCACTGTGTCTCTCAAAGGTATGTCAGCCATCTCCGCGTGACACTTCTTCAACTAAGAAATGTGGAACACATCATGAACTCCTGCCAATCCTTCTGGCAATTCCAACTTGTAAGCCACTTCTCCCATACGCTCCAAAACTCGATATGGCCCTACAAATCGTGGCGCTAACTTCCCTTTAACTCCAAAGCGCTTAATCCCTCGAAGTGGGGATACTCGAAGATAATCTCTGTCTCCAACTTTGTAAACTGTCTCCTTGCGTTTAGAATCTGCGTAGCTCTTCTGCCTGGTCTGGGCTACCTTGAGCCTATCACGAATCAACTTCACCTTCTGTTCAGACTCCTTAATCAGATCTGGTCCAAACATCTGGCGGTCTCCAACTTCTTCCCATGACAACAGTGTCCTGCACCTCCTTCCGTACAAAGCTTCGAAAGGTGCCATCTTCAAATTGGTCTGATAGCTATTATTATAAGAGAACTTTGCATATGGCAAATTATCGTCCCAACTAGATCCATAATCTAGCGCACAAGCTCTCAGCATATCCTCCAAAATCTGATTGACTCTCTCGGTCTGTCCATCTGTCTGCGGATGAAAAGCTATACTAAATTCTAGCCTAGTACCCAAAGTCTCATGCAACTGCTTCCAGAACTTTGAGGTAAACTAGGTTCCTCTATCTGATATGATGCTCCTCGGAACTCCATGCAAACATATGATCCTGGTCATGTATATCTTTGCCAACTTAGCACTAGTGTAAGTGGTCTTTACTGGGATGAAATGTGCTACCTTCGTCAATCGATCGACTACAACCCAAATCGAGTCATAGCTGAACGAGTCCTTGGTAATCCCGTGATAAAATCCATGCCTAGCTTATCCCACTTCCATTCGGGTATCGGCAATGGTTGCAACAATCGTGCTGGCTTCTGATGCTCTGCCTTTACTCTCTGACATACGTCACAAACTGCTACATACTCTGCAATATCCTTCTTCATTCCTGTCCACCAGAAAATATCCTTCAAATCCAAATACATCTTGGTATTTCCTGGGTGAATCGAATACGGTGAATCATGTGCCTCTTGCAGAATCAACTTTCTGATCTCCGGGTCATTGGGTACATAAACACGGTCTTCAAACCATAGGCTGTCATGCTCATCCTCCCGAAATCCTTTAGCTTTTCCTTTGCTCAGTTTCTCCTTTATAGCAGCAATCTCTTTGTCAGTTTTCTGAGCTTCCCTGATTTTATCCATCAAGGTTGACTGAATTTCTAGCGTTGCTACAGAGCCTCTCGGAACTATTTCCACACATAGTTCACGAAGATTTTCTGCTAACTCCTTGGGTATTTCTCCCGTCACTAGTGTATTGACATGACTCTTATGGCTCAATGCGTCAACTACTACATTAGCCTTCCCGGGATGATAATGCAATTTCATATCATAATCCTTGATGAGCTCCAACCATCTCCTTTGTCTGACATTCAACTCCTTCTGTGTGAAAATGTACTTCAAACTCTTGTGATCCGTGTACACCTCACAATGGTTCCAATGAGGAAATGTCTCCATGTCTTCAATGCATGCACTACGGCTGCTAACTCCAAATCATGCATGGCATAATTCAATTCATGGGGCTTCAGTTGTCTTGAGGCATACGAAACAACTCTCCCTTCCTGCATAAGCACTGCTCCAAGTCCTCGACGTGAAGCGTCGCAATACACCTCATAATCCTTGGTTTGATCTAGCAAAATCAACACTGGTGAGGTAACCAAGCGTTTCTTCAACTCCTGGAAACTAGCCTCACACTCGTCAGTCCATTTGAACTTGGTATCCTTCTTCAGCAACTCCGTCATAGGCTTCGAAATCTTTGAAAAAATTTCAATAAACCTCCGGTAGTATCCTGCGAGTCCACGAAAACTCCGGATCTCTCCAACTGTTGTTGGTGCTTCCCACTTGGTCACGGTTTCAACTTTAGCGGGATCCACTGCTATACCTTCTCCGGATATAACGTGTCCGAGGAATCCTACTTCCTTCAACCAAAACTCACATTTGCTGAACTTGGCATATAATTGATGTTCTCTTAGCTTTCCAAGTACCAAACGCAAATGCTCCTTATGCTCCTCTTCATTCTTTGAATATACCAGGATATCATCAATGAACACTACGACGAACTTATCCAAAAACTCCATAAACACTTTGTTCATCATGTTCATAAGATAGGCAGGCGTGTTAGTCAGACCAAATGACATAACGGTATACTCATATAGTCCATATCTTGCGGTGAATGCTGTCTTAGGTATGTCCTGCTCTCGGATCTTCAACTGGTGGCATCCTGATTGCAAATCGATCTTGGAAAATACTTTAGCTCCTTGCAATCGATCAAACAGATCATTGATCATTGGTAGCGGGTACTTGTTCTTGATTGTTACTTCGTTCAATCCTCGATAATCAACAACCATTCTTAATGATCCATCCTTCTTCTCCACTAGAAGTACTGGTGATCCCCAAGGCGAAGAACTTGGGCGAATATATCCCTTATCCAGTAACTCCTTAATCTGCTTCTTAATTTCCACCAAATCCTTTGCTGGCATCCTATATGGTCGCTTCGATATTGGCCCAGTGCCTGGTAAAAGCTCAATCAAAAACTCAATGTCTCTATCCGGTGGCATTCCTGGCAACTCTTCGGGAAATACATCAGGAAAATCCTTTACCACTGGTACTTCCTCCTGCACAACTCCTGATAAGGAATTTACTTGTGTCCTCTTTGGCACATGCCTTCTTCCTTCTGGTGTGTTAAGCAAAATTGACTTACTAGCACACTCAATATTCCCTTCATACTTTGATAACCAATCCATGCCTAATATCACATCCAATCCTTGTGATTCCAATACTATTAGGTCTAAGGGAAAAACATAGTTACCAATCCTTAATGGTAACCGATCACACCATAGACTTGCCACATACTCTGCTCCTGGCGAGGTTACTAACATGGGTGACCTAAGGGCTTGGGTTGGTAGGTTATACTTATCCACAAATCCCCTTGAGACGTATGAATGCGATGCACCAGTATCAAAAAGAACGAGTGCAGTAAATGACTTAACCAAAAACTTACCTATTACTGCATCGGGCTGTGCTTCAACCTCCTCCACATTAACGTGGTTCACCTGTCCCCTGTTGAAAGGGTTCGGCTTCTTTCTAGAATTTCCATTGCCGTTTTGGCCTTCAGGACATTCATTTCCATAATGTCCTGGCTTCGAACACTTATTGCAAGTGACGTGGCTCAAGTCCTTCTTGGCTGGGGTTGATGGGGTGCTGCAGTTATGGCCATTGCTTCCTCCATTCCCATTACCATTTTTGGTGCCATTATGATTGTGCGAGCTACCTACTCCATGGGTATGCTGAAAATGTCCTCTCGGTCTAGGGGTAAAACAAGGTTTCTGCTGAGCTCCTGAATTATACTTTCCTTGTCCATACTTCCTCTTGCAGTTCTCAATCTGCTACTGCTTCCCTTCAATCATAAGAGCACGATCTACCAACTCCTGGTAGTTGTTGAAGGTGGCTACCATCAACTGCATACTCAACTCATCATTCAATCCTTCCAGGAATTTCTCCTGCTTAGCTGCATCCGTAGCAACGTCATCTAGGGCATAACGTGCTAGCTTACTAAACTCCTCCACATACTGGCCAATTGTCCGTCCTCCTTGGCGCAAGTTATGAAACTCACGTTTCTTCATGGCCATTGCTCCTGCTGAAATATGGGCAGTACGAAAAGCCTGCTGAAACTGGTCCCATGTGACAGTGTCAACTGGGAAGCTGGCTGTGAAATTCTCCCACCAGGATGCTGCGGGTCCTTCTAACTGATGTGCGGCAAACTTCACCTTCTCCGTATCTGTGCATCCTGTTGTGGTCAACTCCCTAGCTGTCTTGCGGAGCCAATCATCTGCTACTATCGGCTCGGTGCTACTGGAAAACACCGGCGGATTCAGCCTAAGAAAACGGGCTAAGTGGTCAACAGGTGGTGGTGGTGGTGGTGGGTTGTTGTTGTTCCCCTGATTCTGATTCTGAACTAGCAACTGCATCAGGGTGTTCTGCTGCTGGATCAACTGGGTGAGCTCCGGCGGAAAGGCAAATCCGGGGTCACGTCTCGGGGGCATCTGAGGGTTTAGAAAAGATGAGATGTAAGAATAGAGGGGGTCTAAAGAGAAAACACTACCCATATGCACATGAGGCCAAAGCAAACAATTCACTTCAATCAATCAAACAAGGGCATACAATCGATCTAACTATCGCAAAAGTGCTCGGACTACTAAATTTACATGGTGGACTACTACTACTGGTGAGGTGGTCTACTAGAAATATTCTACGGTTGTAGACTCCATGGTATCTGCTCCTGCTTCATCAACATAGTCATCATTGCTACTATCTTGTTCCGAGTCGGTGCCATCAATGATGATGTAGTCTTCCGGGCTAATCTCCTTGGGTTCCTCGTCTTCATCTACTGGTGTCGGGCCTCCCATACATATTCCAATCTTCTTGATCAGATCGTCATTCTTCTCCATCAATACTTCAATTTCTTCTTCATAATCTTCATGTGTAGGCTTGAGTTCTTCCTCCAGTTCCTTGATTTTGGTCTTAGCCTTCTTCATATCTATCATGTAGGCGCACATCTGATTCTCCTGTCGTCGAATGTGCTGATTTAACTCCTGAATAAAAGCGGCAATTGATCTATCTTTCCTGGTGCTGATCATCTCCCAGTGTTCATCTCGGCGCCCACAAATCTGGTAGATAGTATCCTTGAGATCCTTGCGGTAGATTTCTCCAATGCATCCCATGGCGATGTGAGCTGCCATACTCTTTCCTAGACTCCAAGTTGGTGCATCAAAAGAAAACTCTATGGGCTGAGTGACTGGCATGAACGTCCTTCCTGGAACTTGAACTTGAATCATCCAGCGCTCTTCTTCAGGTAAGGTGGCGTTGTAGGTTCCCGTGAAGCTTGGTATTCCTATGTTCAAGTATCTAGTGACTTCCTTCAAGTGGCGTCCAAAGGGTGTATCCTCATCTGGTTGGGTGAACTTGTTCCTTGCATCCGCCATCCTAAAGAGTAGAAAAGATGGGAAGTCAAAAGAGAAGAGAGTGAGTAGTGATCTAGGTCTTTGGCTTAGTGGTCGTGTCCTACAGTCAGCGTGTGCTCTGATACCATCTCTGTAGTGACCAGACCTCAAACAGTCTGATCTCTGTGCTCCGGTGTCATCCCTGGATCAGTAATGCTGACACCACACAGTACTCGGAGGATTTATAGCAGAGTAGCAATCACACACTTATTACACCGAGTGTCTCAAAAGAGAACTTAGCACAATAAATATGGCTTAAGGCCATCTAATGACGATAACAACGGAAGGCTTGGAAGATAAGTGAGTCCATCAACTCCAACGGCATCACTGAGTATAGAACCATGACCTAAAACTCCTCAATCGTCGTCTGAAAAGTCTACAACATTAACGTTGCAGCCCGAAAACGGGTCAGCACATGGAATACGCTGGCAAGGTATCACATAGAGAGTAATGGAATGCAACAACTATACTATATGCATATTTGGCTGGTGGAAAGCTCTATGGTTACAGTTTTTGCGTAAAGCCAATTTTGCCCTACTTCAAAGGAATAAATTTAATTACTATCATGGTGGTTGTTAAACATTGAGAATGGTTGACAGCATTCTCAATCCCAATTAAATAACATCTTTAAAACCCAACAAATTTAACCTTAGAGTAACATGTTGAGATTCACATGATAATCCATAACCGGGGACACGGCTAACCATGATTAGTTTATTACACTCTGCAGAGGTTTGCGCACTTTTCCCCACAAGACTCGATCGCCTCCGTTGGATTTCTCGCACTACATGGTGTTTGAGAAATGGATGACCGAGACATAGTCTTTCAGAAGCGCTAGCACCTTACGATTGGGTAGACCGTACCACCTACATCTGCTAGTCTACCACTGTAAGAGTTCGCACAACTTAGTCAACTATGCTAGAGCCCATAATGGCTTGTGGCTGCACACAAAAGTTTCTAGTATGAATAATCTCATGATCCCTTTGAGCCTGGGTGGCGGTCCAAAAGAAAAACAAGCAAGTCCTGGAATACCCAGGTGCCTCAATCCACCCAGATGTGTGTTTAGGTTGCCACCTTAGATAAACCATTAATTAACAATCTCACATCTGTCATGGATATCACTCACCCAATCCACGTCTACTAGCATAGCATGGTATAATAAGCAAACGTAGAAGTAACTCCCAAAGGTTTGATAATAAACAGGTAATAGGTACTACCTCATCTACTTCCCATCCCACAATTTAATAAGATCCTAATCATGCAATGTGTGAGGATTGATCTAATGCAATAAAACTGGGTTGTAGAAAATGGTATGATCAAAGTGTTACTTGCCTTGCTGATGATCCACGAAACCTAGAGATTCGAAGTAACAGGCGGCGCACTCTGGGTATTGTATCGCAGACAAACAAACAAGCATACAATAAGTACTCATCTAATGCAGAGGTAAAACTCAAATAGAAGATCTAACCAGAAAGTTCAACTTAAGAACCCTGGTTTGCAAAAAGAATCAAATCGAACGAAGCAAAAGAAATCAAACAGCGAAAGAAAACAACTTCGTTCTAGTAATCTGGTTCTAAGGCAAATTTTACAGTTGCAAAAACTTGTTTAAGTTGGTTATTCGGAAAGAGGGTTTCGAGACGAAACTCCAGGCGCTTGAATCGCCTGATTCCGATAAACGAGCGAAAAGTTATACTAAAACGAAAATCGGATCAGAAATCGCGATCAGAAAATAACCGCGAAAAATCCGACGAAAAAGAAAAACGACGAACAGATTTTTTTAAATGGCACGGAAGTCGAGGCGGCGGCGAACCTCGGGCGGCGTGCAACTCCAGCGAGTCGGCGGCGGGGCGGCGACGGCGGCTGGCGGCGGCGGCGGCGGCTCTCTAGGGTTAGGGTTAGGGTGGCTGGGCGGCTGGGCTTTCGGGCCCCGGGGCGGCGGCTTATAAAGCCTCGGCCGGCGGTGTCCTGGCCGAGTACGGCCCATAGTCGGTTCTGCGTTTTTCTTAAATAATTCCACTCAGAAGAAAAATAAAAAGAAATACTAAACGGACTCCAAAAATCACGAAGTAAATTTGCCCGGGTTTCTAAAATCAAGCCCGATAAAGTGAATATTTATCTGGGCCCAAACTACAACTTTGAAAAACACACATTTTTCTTAAAATCAAATAAAATACAGAAAAACTCCGAAATAAAACTTATTTGATTTTCTTATTAAATCCTCAATATTTCTATATTTTGGGAAAGTCATTTTATTCCCTCTCTCATATCTTTGCAATAGAAATAATTGATGATAAAATAAATAAAATCAAATGATCCTGTTTACATAATTTGAGAAACTCAAATATGTAAATAACGAAATCCCCAACTCTCTCCATGGGTCCTTGAGTTGCTTAGGATTTTCTAGGATCAAAACCAAAAGCGAAATAAAACATGATATACATGATGACCTAATGTATAACATTCCAAATTGAAAATTTGGGATGTTACATTCACATATATCCTATGAGTAAATGGTTGAATGAATTGAATATCATAAATCTCAATTTATATATGTTTCAAATCCTTATACCATGGGGAGTAATGACTTCACATAGAATAAGCATAGTTAGTAAACTTATTGAAAGTTGGCAAACGTAGAATTGGTCACTTGAACAATTCATGAAAGAATATTGAAGGAAGAGAGATTTCACATATAAATATACTATCTTGGACATCTTTTTGTAATTGTGAGCACTCATTACAATATGACATGCTAAAAGGTTGATGTCGGACAAGGAAGACAATGTAATGGCCTATGTTTTCTTATATCCGAAATAAGGTATATTGTCTTGGATCATCCAACATGTTGAGCTTGCTTTTCCCCCTCATGCTAGCCAAATTCTTTGCACCAAGTAGAGATACTACTTGTGCTTCCAAAAATTCCTTAAACCAGTTTTGCCATGAGAGTCCACCATACCTACCTATGGATTTAGTAAGATCCTTCAAGTAAGTTGTCATCGGTGCATGCAATAAAACGTTCCCTCTAAATATGTATGATCTATTAATGTGGAGAAAATAAGCTTTTATACAATCTTGTGATGCGGAAGAAATAAAAGCGACAGACTGCATAATAAAGGTCCATATCACAAGTGTCAATATAAAGTGACGTTCTTTTGCATTAAGATTTTGTGCAACCAACCATAAAAGCGCATGACAACCTCTGCTTCCCTCTGCGAAGGGCCTATATTTTACTTTTATCTTCTACCTTATGCAAGAGTCATGGTGATCTTCGTCTTTCCTTTTTACATTTTATCCTTCGGAAAGCACATTGTGTTGGACAGATCCTGATATATATATATCCAATTGGATGTACGTTATCATGAACTATTATTGTTGACATTACCCTTGAGGTAAAAGGTTGGGAGGCAAATCGATAAGCCCCTATCTTTCTCTGTGTCCGATTAAAACTTTGAACCCATAAATATCACTTGAGTGTTAGCAATTGTGAAAAGATTAAATGATAGTTGAGTATGTGGAGTTTTCTGAACCAAAGCTCTGACATAGATCCTTCCTGAAAATAAGATGAATTGCAATTGTTTGATGACTGAGAAGATAGTTTGTTAGTTTCAAGAAAGTTTATGATCTATACTTTAACATGTGAATAGCTTGTTACTTGATCATGAAAAGTTTTATGAAGATGAGCTACTGTTATGATATATAATGATGTTATAAAAAGTGATTGAAACTATCGTTGATGAAACTTATGCACTTGCTAGAATTCACACTTCATAAATTGTTTCTTTTATCATTTACCTACTCGAGGACGAGCAGGAATTAAGCTTGGGGATGCTGATACGTCTCCAACGTATCTATAATTTATGAAGTATTCATGCTATTATATTATCAACCTTGGATGTTTTATATGCATTTATATGCTATTTTATATGATTTTTGGGACTAACCTATTAACCTAGTGCCCAGTGCCAGTTTCCGTTTTTTCCTTGTTTTTGAATTTTACAGAAAAGGAATATCAAATGGAGTCCAATTGACGTGCCATTTTTTGACGATTTTTATGGACAAAAGTAAGACCCCGGAGTAAAAGAGTTGGGCCAGGAGAGTCCCGGGGCATCCACGAGGGTGGGGGCGCGCCCACCCCCCCAAGTGTGTGGTCCTGCCTCATGGACGCCTCGGGCACCTCCTTGACGTGAGATCGACGCCAAAAATTCCTATAAATAAAGAAACCTCAGAAAATTAACCTTGATCTGGAGTTCCGCCGCCAGAAGCCACCGTAGCCACCGAAAACCAATCTCATCCCTCTCTGGCACCCAACCGGAGGGTGCCATCATCACCGGAGGGCATGGAGGAGGATCCCGGAGGGGCCATTACCGTCATGAAGGCCAAGGATCAGAGGGAGAACCTCTCTCCATCCATGGGGGAGGCCATGGAGGAGGAAGCACAAGGGGGAGAACCTCTCCGCCTCTCTCTTGGTGGCATCGGAGTGCCATCTAGAGGGGAATCATCGCCGCTGTGATCGTCTTCATCAACATCACCATCATCATCACCATCCTCATCTCTTTTACGCGGTCCACTCTCCCGCACCCCGCTGTAATCCCTACTTGAACATGGTGCTTTATGCCACATATTATGATCCAATGATGTGTTGCCATCCTATGATGTTTTGAGTAGATATCTTTTGTCCTTGGGTTGATTGATGATCTAGATTGGTATGAGTTGTATGTTTTCCTTTGGTGTTGTCCTATGGTGCCATCCGTGTCGCGTAAGTGTGAGGGATTCCCTCTGTAGGGTGTTGCAATACGTTTATGATTCACTTATAGTGGGTTGCATGAGTGACTGTAACACAAACCCAAGTAAGGGGGTTGTTGCGTATGGGATAAAGAGGACTTGATGCTTTAATGCTATGGTTGGGTTTTACCTTAATGATCTTTAGTAGTTGCGGATGCTTGCTAGAGTTCCAATCATAAGTGCATATGTCGTGGGTTTGTCACGACAGATGTCCTTGTGAAAGGACTTAGTTGTGGAGCCATCGCAATAGGTTAGCTTAAAGGGGTTAAACCGGACAAGGGGACACAGGGAGTTTATACTAGTTCGGCCCCTTCGATGAAGGTAAAAGCCTACGTCTAGTTGTGATTGGCATTGCTAGGGTTTCGAAGGCCAGGGAGCGAATCCGCTTTGTCTGGCTCTCGAGTTGTTGTCTGTCCCTCAACTGCTACCGGGTCGTCCCTTTATATACACAGGTCGACGCCCGCCAGTTTACAGAGTCCCGAAGCCGGATCATAAACGTGTCCGGTTCGATATCTACACTTCCTATCTTACAACACAGGTTACATAATTAGGTCGGTTTACATCTACAGGCCTTAACTCGCCTCTGGGCCCTGGGCCTTCATAAAGCACCATCATTCTACTTCTTCATGGGCTTCTAATCTTCGTAAAGGTAATCCGGCTACTCATGGCCGGTTTACGTCCAGTAGTATTATCCCCAACATTAGGCGCCAGATTGGTTTGAACTTGTTCATGTAAATCTTCAATACTTAGAAAAATTCCTCCCTTGCATCTTCACCTTTATCTTGTAAACCGCCGTGACGTCATACCCCAGGATCATGATAAACCGCCCTGACGTCATCTATTCGTTGGAGCTGAAGATTACCTTCACTAATGTGTATTCAATCATCGAGGCGACACCATTATTAATTATCCATTTTTGAGCTCCTCGATTCCTGCACTTGTTGTTTTATCGCTTCGCCTCATAAATAGGGGCAGAGGACCCGTTTCTTTTCTTTCCTCTACCCCTTCATCCATTCTTCTTCCTCATGACGTCTGCACACCTGAGCGCTGCCGCCATCGTCAAGACTCGCCTCTGCCTCACCGTCAGCTGTTGCATCGACCTGTTCGTACCAGAGTTTCGCAGCACACCTCCACTGCTTACGCGGCCGCAGTAAGTCCTTTCCACCTTCCTTTCTAGATCCATTAGGGTTTCCTTTCTCTTCACCATTCTTTGAAGTTCATCGGAGCTTCAGTGCTGTTCTTCCTTAGCCTATAGATGAACACTTCACACTTGATGTATCCTATGCCATGGCTAATCTTTTGTTACCATCACAAACCCTTATGCGCAAAAGACTGATCTAGTCTTTTATGAACTGTTTCGGGACCAACCTTTTTTCCTTTTAGGTCTAAATCCTTTTCTTTTCCTGACTTGTGGTAGATCCAAAATGCCCCTGTGATCCTGTGAAACCTGTTTTTACCTTACTTAACCCTCTTCGGCTTAGATCTGTATCTTCCTTACCATCTAGGTGGTTTACCTTTGTAAAAACAATCTATCTCATACCATTAGTCCCCTAGTAAACCGGCAACCCTTCTGCACATCGATGGTAATAGCCCGGTTTAACAACACATGTATGCCCTTTATATGACCTTGTAATTCACTTTTACATTAGTCTCCGGTTTACGCAAATTCACATACCGATATATGTTTATTCCGTTGCATGTTTGCTCCTCCATGAATGACTCGTAACCCGGCATTTCCTTTTCAGCTTTTCATTTCACAATGGCCAAACAGTTCACCGCTTGCAACTCGGACCGCTCCTAGATCATCGAAGATCAATTGAACGAAATGGTTAATATCGGCACCTTGCCAAAGAAGACGGAGATCCGGTGGCGAGTTCCAGGAACAGAGAATCCTCCTACCCCAAGGCAGGGTGAGGTTGTGATCTTTGTCGACCACATAGGTCTTGGCTTCAAACCGCCAGGGTCAAAAAATTTCTGGGATTTTCTTGCCAGTTTGCAACTTCATCCTCAAGATATTGGACCCAACTCGGTGTCCAATATATGCAATTTTCAAGTTTTCTGTGAAGCGTACCTGCAAGAAGTGCCCACTGCTGAGCTCTTCCGGGACTTTTTTCAGCTGAACCGGCCTACAGAGTTTGTAAATGACCCCAATACTGAACTTGGTGGTGTCTCGATCCAAAAACGGAAGGAAGTTGAATTCCCTCATGCCAAACTGCACAGCCACCCTAAGGAATGGAACCAAACTTGGTTTTACGGCAGAGATACTTCTCCTGAAGATGAGAATCCCCTTCCGGGCTATCGTGATCACCGGCTTTCCAACACCCATCCAATGCCGCAACGCTTAAGTTCTGCAGAACGGGCCAAATATGCCCCTCAACTCGCCAAGCTCCGAGCCTTTATGGCCAACGGCTTAACAGGCGTTGATTTCGTGCGTTGTTGGATATCTTGGAGCGTCTTGCCGCTAAGACGCCGCCCCGGTTTAATGTGTGAGTACACTGGTCATGTTGAAGACCCTCAGCGCCATATCAACATTCAGGTGACCGATGAAGAGGTCACTGAAAGCATAAAGAAAATTTTGAATGAATCAGAATCAGTCTGTAGTCAAACCGGCTTGAACCCCTTCTATACTAAGAACAAACCGCCTGCTGAAAGTAGTATACTTCCTTTGCATCTTTGATATCTTTAACTTGTTCAATTTATAATCCTTCTTTTGTTTATGTATGAATAGGGTGATGATCCCTTCTGGAAACGGAAATCCGTAGATAAAGCGGTAAAGCCAACCGGGGATAAAGCGGTCAAACCATCTTGTCCCAAAACCAAAGCTGTCAAACGGACCTCAAAGAGGAAAATGGCTGACCGGATCAACATGGAACTTGATGAAGATGCTGACGATCTAGAAGTTGAGGTAGAACTTGACTCACTCTTGGCTCCCTTTTCAGGCACCTCATTAATAATGATCTTTATCAGGAGGACATAGAAGGCAGCCAAGCTGATGATGTAGAGGTAATTACCCTTCCCTCCGGTTCAGACTCTACGCCAACCCAAAAAACCCGTCAAGCAGTCCGGAAAGTAAGCTTTTCTCATCCTCTTGCTTACCTGGACCCAACATTTATTTTGAAGACACGGCGGCATGAAGCTCGCCGGACAACCCGGCACAGTGGCCAACAAGTCACTTCGGCCGGTTTACCTGATACCCCGGTTCGGAAGCGCCGGTCTGAGGTCTCTTCATCTTCTGACCATTCTTATCCCATGGAAGGTTATTTCAGACAACCTCTTAATCCGTCCGATTCAAATTGTCAGGTGACACCTCCCTCTTCCTCAGGCGAGTCGACAGCAACCCAACTCCCTCCTCTAAAAATGGTGGCTGGGTAAGTTTTAAAACTCCTTCCAATGTGTTAAAAATCTTGAATAAGATGCTAACCCTCTTTTAATTTATTTGTAGAGCCAAAGCTAGACCCAGCAAGAAAGCTCGGGTCAACAATCCATCAGAAGACAAGGCAGTTTTTGAAGAAGAGCAGGGAGGTGAACCGGACCAAACTCGTGAACCGGAGGGTCCTCATCCTGAAGCCGCCTCTGACGAACCGCCCCTTCAAGATCGGAATACTGATGAACCACCAGAAGTTGACCCTGCCGTTCCTGACACTGAACTGGCAACGCCAAATCGGGCTAGTCTGATGAAAGATACTGAAACTCCGTCATCACCCGCAAAAACCACTGAAGGCCAAGGAGATGATGTTATCGTTACTGGCATAGGCCACAGTTCTCCTGGCCATCCCGTAATCTTGGCCCAACATAGTTCCAAAGAAGAGTGTGCTGCTAGGGAAAAGGGCAAATGGAGTACTGACTTATCAAGTTATGCCCATCTAAATGCTGAAGAGCTTCACTCCGGTTTTTTAAACCGTTTGCACTCAAACCGTGACTATGAAGCTGGTTTGGTTAATTTGATGAAGGAACGCTATGAGGTATTTTCATCTCCTTTTACTTCTTACTTCCAAACGTGAAATGCTAGCCCAAGTAGCACCCAAGGGTCATTTTAGGATGTTAATCATAAACCGGGTCTTTGTAATACTTTAAGTCTCTCCCGCTGACCCTCAAGATGTTCGATCCTTAGCGAAACCCGAGGCCGATACTTTACCAATGTATAGCTTTTCTCAGTGTAGCCCCCAAAGGTAGGGTTAGCTTTTCAAGGTAATCCGGATTTTAATCCATGCGGCCATTTTGAACAGATGTACATTAGCCCCCAAGTGTCAAGGATAATGCTTGCATTGTTCTGGAGACTTTATAAAAGATGTAGTGATCAGAGCAAATAGGCATTAGCCCCCAAGTACGAAGTGCATAACTTGTTATGCGCTTTGTACTTTAGAAAATATATATTCTGTTGTTTGACATTTCTGCACTGTTGTAGGTCGAACTAAGAAATAGAGATGCCCGGACCGCCGATTTGCAAGAAAACGTGAAGTCCCAACAAGCAGAAGCTGCAAAAGCCAAAGAAGAGCTGACCAAAGCCCTGGCAGCGATGGAAAAGCTGAAAGAGTCTTTTAACAAAGACCGTGCTGACTGGGAAACCGAGAAAACCGGTTTAACCAAAAGAGCTGAAGATGCCGAAGCAGCCCTGAAACCAGTTGTAGATGAACTAGCTGGTTTGAAACGGCAAATCAACGCCATGACTTCCTCTGTCTTTGGTAAGTATCTCCTTGTGAATTTTATCCAATTCATTGAACCTTATCATTGATCAGAACACTGATTTTAAACCGTCATAGGCACTCGTATTGCTCATCTGGGCACAGATATGTGGATGAAGCTTAAAGCGGCGTATACTTTGATTGAATAGTTGTAATCTAGATCCCAGTGGGATATTTGCACTGTGGCTTACAATAAACCGGCACCATCATTGATAAAGGAAACTCTTGAGAAGGTGGCGATGTTACCAGCCCGGATTACCGAACTAAAGAAGGCAGCTGCAAGAGCAGGCGCATTAACCGCACTAATCCAAGCCAAGGCATGGATTCCAGACCTTGAAGCAAAGGACGTCATTAAAGGATACCCAGGTGTAAATGAGGACGGTTCAAACTTCGACAATGATGACCTCCGAAGGCTGACCAAAGAAATGCGGCCAATAGCTAGCAAATTGGCAGAGGACATAGACTTGTCTCATTTCCAGCCAGCTTATGACGCTGAAGGGAAGAGATAGCCTACCGAAATCCATGAAGTTGAAGAACTTGTGCCTCCAATCTGTAAGCATACCTTTGCTCCTGATATTAACCCTCCAGCCTTATCCATGAAGAAGCCGTGTTTCAAGCTTTAACTGGAATCGATTGGTCAACGGTTGATTTCCAGCGTCTGGGGAGGGATGAAGAAGAAGTGATCGCACCAAGTGACCTTCAACCATCAAACCTTCCAGACGAAGCAATGCCAAAAAACAACCATGCACTTGTGGCCGCTTTGAACTTCTTGTAATAGGATAGAAAAGACTCCTTTATCTGTCATGCCATCGAGCATGTTGTGTGACACTTCATGAAAATTTGTTCCACTTTTTGGGATATATTGATGCATTGCCCATGATGATATATGTTCCTGGATATAAGAACTTGAAAGTATCCCAACGGTTTTACCACTGGACAGGTTATGATACTCAACAAATATACAATACTTAGATGAATGATCAAAGTTTTTGTATAAAAATTAATATGTGCAACATACCTCGTTGGTTGACCAACTGCTTGTATGGAAAAGGTGTCAACATCAATCCGGAGTGTTGATAACTTTGTCCTTATTTTGCTGGATTATGATAATAAACCGTACCAGGATAATAATAATCACCGGGTTTTCTTTATAGCACTGGCGATCTAGTCAATGCATACCGGGGTAAGGAACGCCGGCTTGTAACTGATCATGTACTGACAACGTGTAGTTGGAAGTCAAGCCGGGCCAAAGACATCGGTTTATT
The DNA here is from genome assembly GCF_018294505.1 of Triticum aestivum. NCBI lineage: Eukaryota > Viridiplantae > Streptophyta > Magnoliopsida > Poales > Poaceae > Triticum > Triticum aestivum. The sequence goes on from NC_057812.1 coordinate 601,153,811, forward strand.
AGACATATTATGAACCTCAATAAAGGCAAAAAAATTAGCAAATAGGATTCAAAAAAGAAATATGCAAGGCTTTTTACAAGCTGCCAGGCTCCAAATCGAGACTTTTCATGGGCTGCCAAGCCACTGGGTTAAATCGTTTAACAAAGCCTTTTAAGATGGGCCTCCAATTAACCAATCATCATTTTAACTTTGACAAGTTCAGGGTCTAGAAAAGATTGACTTGTCAAACGTCCGGCGGGTCATACCAGGATTACCTGGACAGGAGTGGCTTACTTGATGAAGGCAGGTTAACCCGGGGTTTTAGGTGAATACACCAGGCTTCCAAGCTGTGGCTTGATAGCCAATTACAAGGGTCCTTTCAAACTCTTTGTTGCTTTGCACAAAGAGCCCCCAAGTAACCTTGTGAGCTATGCTCAGTGGGTGCCCATGTTTGAGTTTGTGCTTTGTGCCACACTCTCTTTGGCCCCACATAATTTCCTTTGTGGCTAAACGCCTATCAAGAGTTGTAGCTATGGTGTGATAACAACCAAGCCCCCTAGTGATATCCCATTGTGGTTTCAAACTGACCAACAGGTGTAGCTATGGTTTAGATATGACCAAGCCCCCTAGTGATTTTCTTTATATCCGTGCGGCTGTAGAGACCGGTTTAACAAAAAAACTCCGCTTTGTCAGTAGAAACTCTTGTAAGCACACACATGATGTAAAGAGAACAGAGACCCCACTTTAATGGAAGCTCCGGTTTATTATATAATATATACATCATCATAAATATGTACATATGAAGAGCCTATGGCTCAAGTATAGTAAGGCCGAAGAAGAGCTGTGTTCCATGGCCGCTTGGTCTCCTTCTCCGATTTACGTGAGTCTTGGTGCTCTCGAACATCAATGAGGTAGTATGACCCGTTGTGCAGATTCTTGCTGACCACAAAAGGTCCTTCCCAAGGTGGGGATAATTTGTGCATATCAGTTTGATCCTGGATGAGCCGGAGCACCAAATCACCCTCTTGAAAGGTTCTGGTCTTAACCCGGCGGCTGTGATAACGTCGGAGATCTTGTTGATAAATCGCCGAACGTGCTACTGCAAGATCATGCTCCTCATCTAACAGGTCCAGAGAATCCTGACAAGATGCCTCGTTATCCGCTTCAACGTAAGCTGCCACACGGGGCGAGTCGTGACGGATGTCACTAGGGAGAACCGCCTCCGCTCCATAAACCATGAAGAAAGGTGTGTAACCCATCGATCTGTTAGGCGTGGTGTTGATGCTCCATAACATAGAAGGTAATTCCTCCACCCAACAACTCGGTGTCTATTTCAAAGGAACCATATGCCGGGGTTTAATACCTCTCAAAATTTCTTGATTTGCCCTCTCTGCTTGACCATTATATTGGGGGTGAGCCACCGATGCTATATCAAGCCGGATGTGCTCACGTTGGCAGAAGTCCTCCATCTCTCCCTTTGATAGATTAGTACCATTATCAGTTATAATACTGTGTGGAAAGCCAAACCGGAATATCACCTTTTTGATGAATTGAACCGCCGTGGCCGCATCACACTTAATGACTGGCTCTGCTTCCACCCATTTGGTGAATTTATAAACTATCACTAATAAGTGGGTCTTTTGTCCTTGGAGTGCTTAAAGGGTCCAACCATATCAAGCCCCCAAGTCGCAAACGACCATGTTATTGGAATCATCCTCATCTCCTGAGCCGGAATATGAGCACGGCGTCCAAATTTTTGATAACCGTCACATCGTTTGACTAAGTCCTCAGCATCAGCATGAGCTGTTAACCAATAGAAACCGTGGCGAAAAGCTTTAGCCACCAAAGACTTTGAACCGGCGTGGTGACCGCAATCCCCTTCACGGATTTCTCGCAAAATTTCACAACCCTCTTGAGGAGAAACACAACGCTGAATCGCCCCTGATACACTGTAACGACGTAACTCTCCGTTGAGTATGGTCATTGATTTGGAATGCCGGATTATCTGCCGGGCCAAAGTTTCATCCTCTGGTAACTCGCCCCGGTTCATGTAAGCTAGGTACAGGATTGTCCAATCCGGTATAACATGCAAAGCTGCAACCAATTGAGCCTCCGTGTCAGGAATAGCCAACTCCTCCTCTATTGGTACTTTGACCGACGGATTATGCAGCACGTCAAGAAAGACATGTGGTGGGACCGGTTTACGCTGATAACCAAGGCGGCTTAAAGTGTCCGCCGCTTCATTCTTTCGCCGGTCTATATGGTCCACCTGATAACCCTTGAAGTGACCAACCATTGTGTCCACCTCTCGTCGATATGCAGCCATGAGTGGGTCTTTAGAATCCCAAGTGCCGGACACCTGTTGGGCCACCAGATCTGAATCCCTAAAGCACTTAACCCGGCTTAAGTTCATCTCCTTAGCCATACGAAGACCGTGGAGCAAGGCCTCATATTCAGCTGCATTGCTAGTACAAGGGAACATTAAACGGAGGACATGACAAAACTTGTCACCTCATGGGGAAGTTAGTATGACTCCAGCCCCCGAGCCCTCAAACTGTCTGGATCCATCAAAGTGAATAGTCCAATACGTGTCATCCGGTTTTTCTTCTGGTGCCTGCAATTCCGTCCAATCATTGATGAAGTCCACTGGTTCTTGGGATTTAATTGCTGTGCGAGGTAAGTATTTGAGCCCGTGAGGTCCAAGCTCAATAGCCCATTTGGCAATCCGGTCTGTTGCTTCTCTGTTTTGAATGATATCTCCCAGAGGGGCTGAACTGACCACTGTGATAGGATGACCCTGAAAATAGTGTTTAAGCTTCCGGCTTGCCATAAACACTCCATACACCAGCTTCTGCCAATGTGGATACCTCTGTTTTGACTCAATGAGCAACTCACTGATATAATAAATCGGCCGTTGAACCGGATATTCCTTGCCAGCTTCCTTGCGCTCCACCATAATAGCCACCCTAACAGCTCGGGCATTAGCAGCCACATATAGCAATAACGGCTCCTTATCGATCGGTGCTGCAAGCATAGGCGGTTCAGCTAACTGCCTCTTAAGATCCTCAAACGCTTTATCAGCTGCCTCCACTACTAGGAAAAGGGCTACTAATGGCGCACCAGTTTTGCCTACTAATGGCGCATCACTGGTGCGCCATTAGTATCACGCCACTAGTATTTTTTACTAATGGCGCACCACTGGTGCGCCATTAGTATTTGGTATACTAATGGCGCATCACTGGTGTGCCATTAGTATAGGCCACGATGCACCATTAGTATAGGCCACTAGTGCGCCATTAGTATAGGCCACTGGTGCGCCATTAGTATTTTGGAATTTTGAAGGCGGGAAAATAGTAGTGGCGCACCGTCTAACCCCCACCGTGCGCCATTGCTATTTTTGAATTTTGAATTTGGATCTGGATCGTGATTTTTTTGCCCATTTTTTGCTCGTTTTTTTGCTCATTTTTTGGCACGATATTATTTCAAATTTTGTTCCTGTTTTGGATCTTGTATGTTCTTTTTGCCGTGTTCTTTTGCTGGAGAGGAGTTCGCCGGAGAGGAGGAGGAGGTCACCGGAGAGGCACTCGCCTACATCGTCGGAGAGGAGGAGGAGGAGTTCGCCGCAGAGGAGGAGGAGGAGGTCACCGGAGAGGAGTTCACCGGAGCATCAGAGAGGAGGAAGGAGAAACCATGAGGGGATGGGAGGAGAGGAGGGAGGAGGATCTCACTGGAGAGCAGGGAGGAGGGGAGGGAGGAGAAACCGTGAGGGGAGGGGAGGGGAGGAGAGGAGGAAGGAGGAGGTCGCCGGAGAGGAGGAGGGTAGTATGGTGGACGAGAGAAGGGAAGATGGAGTGGAGGAGAGGAGGAGATGGAGTCGAGGAGATGTGGAGTGGAGGAGAAGAATGAAGAGGTAAGGAGGAGAGGACCACGCCCAGCCATATATACGGCATAGTAATGGCGCACCGCGGGCAGGTGCGCCATTACTAACTTTTTATTTTTATTTTTTTTGATTTATTTTGAATTTTGAAGGCGGGAAGATACTAATGGCGCGCTATGGGCAGGTGCACCATTAGTAACTTTTTTTTATTTTTTTGACTTATTTTGAATTTTGAAGGCGGGAAGATAGTAATGGCGCACCATGGGTAGGTGCGCCATTAGTAAGTTTGAATCTTTTTGCCTCTCCAGATCTTAAAAGCCCCGTATCTTTTTTTCTGTTAGGTTTTTGAGGATTTTGAAAATGTTTAACGGGGTACCCCTAGTTAAACTTGGATGTAACTTTTCGAGTAGATGATTTTTCATATAGAAAACTTTTTCATCCGAGTTCGTACACAAAAGTTATGCCCATTTTACAAATTCTCGAGAGATTTCGCAAATAAAGTCGAAATTCACATTTGTAAATTTTCACAACAACTAGACCACATATCACATGGGAAACTTATTTTCCTTTATTTTTTTGACATTTGCATCATTTTTTTTATTTTTTTAAAAAACTGAAAAGGCGGTCCATGGGTGGGGGGGTGCATTCGGTGGAAGTGGTGGCCAAGTTACTAATGGCGCACCGTGGGAGTGGTGCGCCATTACTAGTTCAACTAGTAATGGCGCACCACTCCCACGGTGCGCCATTAGTAGTTTTGAAAAAAATTTAAAAAAATTGTTTACTAATGGCGCACCGTGGATGTTGTGCGCCATTAGTATTTGGACACTAATGGCGCACCAACACATGGTGCGCCATTAGTATATAGTAATGGTGCACCACATGTCTGGTGCGCCATTAGTGTCAATTCCATCTATAGCCCTTTTCCTAGTAGTGCTCACTCTAGACAAAATTATATGTTTTCTTGAGCATCTGATATAAAAGGATAGCCTTCTCCCCAAGACGACTGATGAACCGGCTCAAAGCTACAATCCGGCCGGCCAGATGTTGAACGTCATTGATACACGCCGGTTTAGCCAAAGATGTAATTGCTGAAATTTTTTCCGGATTAGCCTCAATGCCTCTATTTGACACCAGAAAACCCAAGAGTTTGCCCGCTGGAACACCAAAGACACACTTTTCCGGATTGAGCATCATCTTGTAAACCCGGAGGTTGTCAAAGGTTTCTCTCAAGTCATCTATCAATGTTTCCTCCTTTCTGGATTTTATCATAATATCATCCACATATGCATGAACATTGCTCCCAATTTGCTTATGAAGACAATTCTAAACACAGCGTTGATAAGTCGCCTGGGCACTCTTAAGCCCGAAGGGCATGGAGACATAACAGAAGGCTCCAAAGGGAGTGATGAAAGTTGTCTTCTCCTGGTCCTTAATTGCCATTTTGATCTGATGATAACCGAAGTAAGCATCCATAAAACACAAACGGTCACAACCTGCCGTAGCATCAATGATCTGGTCAATGCGAGGGAGGGCAAAGGGGTCTGTAGGACAAGCTTTGTTCAAGTCTGTGTAATCTACACACATATGCCAAGTGCCATTTTTCTTAAGAACCAGCACCGGATTAGCTAACCACTCTGGGTGAAAGACTTCCACGATAAACCCTGCGGCCAACAACCGACCTACCTCTTCACCAATAGCTTTACGCCTTTCTTCATTGAAGTGGCGGAGAAACTGACGGACCAGTTTAAACTTAGGATCAATGTTAAGTGTGTGCTCAGCGAGTTCCCTCGGTACACCTCACATGTCAGAAGGTCTCCATGCAAAGATGTCCCAGTTCTCACAGATGAACTCGATGAGCGTGCTTTCCTATTTGGGATCCAGGTTAGCAATGATGCTGAACTGCTTGGATGAATCGTCAGGAACAAAATCAACCATCTTAGTATCTGTGGCCGATTTAAATTTCAACGCCGGATAGTGTTCCGTAGTTGGTTTTTTCAAAGAAGTCATATCTGCCGGATCAACTTGGTCCTTATAAAACTTCAATTCTTCCGTGGCACAAACCGACTCAGCATAAGCCACATCACCTTCCTCACATTCCAAAGCGATCTTCCTGCTCCCGTGTACTGTGATGGTCCCCTTATGACCGGGCATTTTAAGCTATAGATAAACATAACACGGCCTCGCCATGAACTTAGCATAAGCTGGTCGCCCAAACAAAGCATGATACATACTTTTGATTTTCACCACCTCAAAAGTTAATGTTTCTAACCTTGAATCATAGTCATCTCCAAAAGCCACCTCTAAGGCTATCTTGCCTACTGGATATGCAGACTTGCCAGGCACCACACCGTGAAAAACAGTGTTTGACTGTTTAAGACTCTTATCTGTCAACCCCATACGACGGAAGGTATCATAATATAGAATGTTGATACTGCTTCCCCCATCCATGAGTACCTTTGTGAACTTATATCCCCCAACTTGAGGGGCCACCACTAGGGCCAAGTGACCCGGGGTGGATGATCCTCTCTACTCCACAAAATGGGTTGCTCAGACCAGCGCAAATACTGAGGTACCGCCGGTTCAACAGAGTTTACTGCCCTCTTGTGAAGCTTCTGATCACGCTTACACAAGCTAGAGGTGAAGACATGATATTTCCCACTATTTAGCTACTTAGGATTTCTCTGATAACCCGACTGTTGCTGCTGTTGCTGGTTCCCCTGATGGTTGTAACCTCCCTGGTTGCCTTGGTGCCCTTGATTGATGTGTCCGGTTTGATTACCCTGAAATCCTGAACTGGAACTGCCACCTCCATAACCCGGCCCGTGGAAACCACCTCTTGAACTGCCAGGCGGGCCATTATCGCACTGGAACATATTGGAGTTCTTGAAATCTCGCATGATATAACAATCCTTCCAAAGATGCGATGTTGGATTCTCCTTTGATCCATGCTTTAGACAGGGTTGATTTAACAGGTGCTCCAAATTGGGGCCTGAACCTCTGCCCCTCTGGGGCTGCTTGCCCTTATGGTGCTGGCCATTCTCCTGAGCATTGGTGTTAGCTACAAAGTCCAAGCTGTTGTCGGCTTTGCGCTTACCACTGTTCCCATGGCCTGCCGGATTATGTTGCTGACCCTTGGTGTTGCCGTTCTTTTTCCCTTTCCCAAGTTTGTCCTCCTCTGAGTCAGGGTCTTTGGTATTATCTGAATCGGCGTACTTAACCAAAGTGGCCATAAGCGTTGACATATCATTGCAGTGACATTTGAGCCTTCCTAACTTCTGTTTGAGCGGCAAAAAACGGCAATTGCCCTCCAACGTTAGCACTGCGGTATCTGCATTGATACGATCCGATGAATGCAAAATCGCTGAGACCCGCTTGACCTAATGGATCGTGGAATCCCCCTCCTCTTGGACACAAGCGGCCAGATCCACAATTGACATGGGCTGCTTACAAGTATCTTTGAAGTTCTGGATAAATCGGTGCTTCAATTCGGCCCATGATCCGATAGAGTTAGTTGGTAAGCTCTTCAACCAAGTACGAGTTGTTCCTTCCAACATCATGGTGAAGTATTTAGCACATACCGCTTCATCCACATCTAGCATCTCCATTGCCATCTCGTAGCTTTCAACCCATGCTTCTAGCTGTAGATCGGTGGTATAATTGGTTACCTTACGAGGTCCTTTGAAATCCTTGGGCAGTCTCACATTACTCATGGCGGGGGTAAGACACGGCACCCCTAAGGAACTGAACACCACACCTGGCTCTACTGAAGCAGTAGGGTGAACTGGAGTAGGTTGACGGGCTTCGTGCAGAGCTGCTAACTCGACCTCTCGACGCACGCGACCATGGTCTACCTCCTACGCATTAACACCTCCCCTGCCGGGTTGTGCCCGCGCGGCGGATTACGGTGACGTGCGCTGCTTGATACGGCCGGTTCATCCTCAACGTGCCTGTTGTAGCTCCTTCTTGGATGGGGGTGGAATGAATCCTCTCACGGCTGTGTGAATATGCCTGCTGCTGGTTTAGAGTTGTTTGAAGGAGATCTCTGGCCCGTCGTGCCTCAGTTGCAACTGGTGATTCGCCATCGGCCAGGAGGGCTACCAATCATGAAGTGGCGGCCACAATGTTGTCCAACGGGTTGGAGTAATGCCCGGGAGGTGTTGGAACATATTGTGGCACAATGTTGTTCTGACGAGGCGGGTCCATCATGCGCGGCTGAACCGGCGCTCCTGTTCCTGGTGCCTCCGTCCGGTTTAATATTGGCTGGTTACTAGTTCCTACTCCTAGCGTATTGAAGAGATTTCGTGGCTCATAACTCGACGGGAGGTGCGATCGGTACCTTCTTCTCATGACTTCCTCAGAAGCGTTCTGATCGAGCCTAATCCGATAGGCCTGAGCTTCCAACTCAGCCCGTTCTATAGCCATCCTAGCGTTCTCTGCCGCTAGGTCCGCTTTAGCCTGAGCTATCTGATCCTTTACCTTTGCAATCTCCGTGTTGTGCTGATCCTGGGCTGCTGCATCCACCTCTGCGTCCATCAATGTTGCCAAAGCGTCGAACAAGTCAGACAGGACTTGAGCCGGAGGCGGCGCAGAGCTTCCTCCACCTGTCGGCGTGGCCGTTGTTGAACCGGAGAGTATTGCTGCGGCAGCTGATGAATGAGGAACCGACTGTGTACCGGCCATGAAGATAGCGGCTCGGTTTGGCAGATCAGGGGAATCCGGAATACTGTTGCCCTCGGATCCTCCACCAATCCGCCCATCCTGCAACTAATAAAGTGATTTGGTCTCTCCGGAAGACTCGTCGTTGGAATAGACAACGGTTTCTCCAGTGGACGCCGGTCCATCCTCGTAATCTGCTCCACGAATGATGCCTACAAAAACATGCTTCGCCACGGGCTGAACCGGCAAAGGGCTTGCACGCTGAGGCGTCTCGATGATGTCGGTACAGATGTCCGGCTCAGGGGTCGGTTCGCCAATCTTGCCGATGAAGACGTGAATCCCACCAAAGGGGACCCGGTACCCGTATTCAATTGAATCGGCCTTGGGACCCCATCCTGCGTTGTCGATGTAGAGCTTTCCGCGATGTCTCTTCGTCATCCGGCCCATAGTGTATCCCTTGAGTCCATCAAAGCTGCCCTTCAAGAACTCGAAACCATTATGCGATAGCCCCACGGTGGGCGCCAACTATCGTGGGTTTGTCATGGCAGATGTCCTTGTGAAAGGACTTAGTCGTGGAGCCATCGCAACGGGTTAGCTTAAAGGGGTTAAACCGGACAAGGGGACACGGGGAGTTTATACTAGTTCGGCAACTTCGGTGAAGGTAAAAGCCTACGTCAAGTTGTGATTGGTACTGCTAGGGTTTCAAAGGCCAGGGAGCGAATCTGCTTTGCCTGGCTCTCGAGTTGTTGTCTGTCACTCAACCGCTACCGGGTCGTCCCTTTATATACGCAGGTTGACGCCCGCCAGTTTACAGAGTCCCGAAGCCGGATCATAAACATGTCCGGTTAGGTCTCTACACTTCTTATCTTACAAAGCAAGTTACATAATTAGGTTGGTTTACATCTACAGGCCTTAACTCGCCTCTAGGCCTTGGGCCTTCATAAAGCGCCATCATTCTTCTCTCTTCATGGGCTTCTAATCTTCGTAAAGCTAATCCAGCTACTCCTGGCCGGTTTACGTCTAGTAGTAATATCCCCAACAGCATATGATCCAAGTAGAGAAAGTATGTTAGCTTATGCCTCTCCCTCATATGAAACTGGAGTAGTGATTACCGGTCTTGTTAACGATTGCCTACGACAATTCCGCACACCGATCCACCATTATTACACACTCGCTATTTATAATATTTAGTAATATATTCTAACTTCATGATAACATCACCTACTTTTATATTTTAGATCTCCGATATCATACAAAGTTATCCTCTTCATACCCACAACCTAGTTTTATTTCTCGTTGCTAGTTGGAAGCAAACGTTCGGTGTACGTAGAGTCGTATTAGTGGCAGATAGGGCTTGGGAGAATATAGATCTTACCTTTATCTCCTTGTGGGTTCGACACTCCATACTTATCACTTCCACCTTTGGAAATTGCTACGATGATTCCTTGCACTTGGGGATTATCAAGCTCTTTTCTGGCGCCGTTGCCGGGGAGCAATAGCGTGGGGTTGATATTCTCGTGTGTTCTTGTTTGCTTTCTTCACTAAGTAGATTTTGTTTTTCCTTTTTGTTTCTGTTTAGTTGTGGGTGAAACATACAAAAAAATTAAAAGAATGAAAATACCAAAAAAAAATTACTTGCCTCTCATGCCTAAAAAGTTTTTCAAAAAGAGAAGTGATTGGAAAGTTATGCATTGAAGAAGTGAGGGTCGACCTTGTGCACTCATGCTCATGCTCACGGAAACAATGTAGAATTTTTCATGGAAGTTTCTCTGTAAATAATTATCCCCTGGTATATATCCATTGTATTATAAAAATAATGTTCCAAGCTTTGGTTTTAGGATGATTAGAGAGCTTGTTTACTATGTGTAGAACAAAAACAGAAACTTTGGCTATAGCGTGTGATTTTACATTTTTTACTGGAAAGTCAAATGGGTCTGAAACTTTTTGCACATTACTTCTGTATAAATTGTTAAAATTTTAAAATTTATTTCATAATTGTTGGAGATACATAAGTTTACTAAACCTTCATATTACTACAGACTGTCCTGTTTTAGAAAAATTCTGTTTTTCGTGTGTTGTTTGCTTATTTTCATGAATCTATGGGTAGTATCGGGGGGTATGAATGATGGTGAAGTTGGAATACAGTAGATATAGTTCTAATATGAAATTGGAATGAGTTTTAAACAGTACCTAAATGTAGTGATTTGCTTTATTATACTAACGGATCTCACAAAGTTTTTGTTAAGTTTTTTGTGGATGAAGTGCTCGAAGAACGAGGAGTCACCGATGTGAGAAGAATAAAGAGAGGCAAGAGATCAATCTTGGGGATGCCCAAGGCACCCCAAGTAAATATTCTAAGGATACTCAAGCATCTAAGCTTGGGGATTCCCCGGTTGGCAGCCCATCTTTCTTCTTCAACAATTATCGGTGTACCTCGGTTTTTGTTTCGTTCACATGATTTGTGTCCTTTGTTTTTTTGTTCTTCCTTTATGAACCATTCTAGTATGAGATAGACTTTCATTGATTTATAGAATGCTTCATGTGCTTCACTTATATCTTTTAAGTATGATCTTATAGAATCGCTCTTTGTGCTTCACTTAAATCTTTTGAGTATGGTTTTATAGAATGCTTCGTGTGCTTCACTAATACATTTTGAGCTTGGACATTGGTTAGTTTATATTAATTGTAGAAAGATCCATGAACTTCACTTATATATTTTGGAGTATGAATAATAATATCATCTAAAGCGGGTTTTGAAGAGTGTCAACTCTAGGAACTAGTGATCCCGCTATTCCGAATGAGAAGAATTTTGCTTATGTGGAGAGTAGAAAAATTTCTATGCTTGTAGATCATGAAAAAATTGCTTTATGTGATGGTTATATTGTTTAAATCATTCATTATGCCACTGAAAATTATTATGAGGGTGGAATACATGCTTGTAGGAGTGCAATAATATCAAGTTTTCTCTTTATGTGCTTAAAGTTTTGAAGTTATACTTGTTTTAACTTCCTATGCTAGTTGGTTCTTGTTCCCATAAATTGTGTTCTCACAAAATCCCTAGGAATAGTAAGTGGGTTAGGTTTAAATGTGCTAGTCATATTCTTCATGATGCTCTCTTTATGTTCAAGTCTTATCTTTCATGTGAGCATCATTGAAATCATCATGCCTAGCTAAAAGACATTAAAGAAAAGTGCTTGTTGGGAAACAACCCCATATTTACCCTTACTATTTTTGTGTGTTTACATGATTAAGCTACTGTAGTAATCATGTTTTATAGATTTTTTCAATAAAGTGCCAAGTAAGACCTTTGGGAAGACTTGAGTGAAAGTTAATGTGATCTTGCTGTAAAAAATAGAAACTTTAAGCTCACAAGATTAGCTGCCATTTTTTACACAAGAGTGCTTTGGTGATGATTCTTTTTCAAGAAGATTAATAGACAAATTCCTCAAGTCCACCCATTTATTTTATAATTGTTTGAGCAGCAGAAGTATGGTTAGTGTTCAGATCATTACAGACTGTTCTGTTTCTGACAGATTCTGTTTTCATTGCATAGTTAGCTTGTTTTCTAGTTCCTATGACTTATATTCCTCAATATAAATTATATAATTGATATGGTACAATAGGTATTGTGTGAGAACAATTACATCTTCATCTTTGACAGTACCAAGGTGAATGGTTTACTTTTTATCATACTAACCTATCTCACGAAGTTCCGTTAAGTTTTGTGTGATTGAAGTTTTCAAGCTTTGGGTGAGATATTGATATGAGGAGAATAAGGAGTGTAAAGACCCTAAGCTTGGGGATTCCCAAGGCACCCCAAGGTAATATTCAAGGAAGACTCAAGCGCCTAAGCTTGGGGATGCCCCAGAAGGCATCCCCTCTTTCGTCTTCAAAACTATCGGTATACTCGGAGCTATATTTTTATACGTCACATGATATGTGTTTTGCATGGAGCGTATTTTCAATTTTACTTGATGTTTGAAGAAAATCATTGGATCTGAAATCTTAAATGAAAAGGAATCCTCCCATGGCTAGTTAATTATTTGACTACTCAGTGTCCTTCACTCATATCTTCTTGGGGTAGTTTGTCATTACTCACATGCTTCACATATATCCTATGAGTAAATGGTTAAATGAATTGAATATCATAAATCTCAATTTATATATGTTTCATATCCTTATACCATGGGGAGTAATGACTTCACATATAATAAGTATTGTCGGGGAAACTGATCCACGAACACCTATGGGGCCGGCGGACCGGGCCCCTTTCGGTTCGGCGGGGGGCGGAGATCGCACGAAGAGCGGATCGAGGCGAAGCACACGAGCAGTTTACCCAGCTTCGGAGCTCTCCGGAGAGATAACAATCCTACTGCTGCTTGTTTGATTATCTTGTGTTCTTGCTCCAGAGAGGGAGCGTAGTGTTTTTCTGGGTTCCGAACCAGTCGAACCTCGTCCGAGCCTGGCGAACGTGTCCAACCGAACCCCCTCTATGTTGCGCATGGGCCTCCTTTTATACGCTAAAGGGGTCACCGACAGGTGGCAACGCAGAGAAGGGTACAAATGTAAAAAGCGAGGTGGTTGGTACAGTTACTTGTACAGTGCACCCTACCTAACCCTGACGGCAGGGGACAAGGGCATTAAATGCCCGTCTGAGTCGCCCAAACAGTGCAGAAAAGGACCATTAGGGGCACCACCGTTCACCACGATGGCGATCTTGTCAGCTTCGCATGCCACCGTGCACCGCTGGCTGCACAGCCTCCCACCACGCGCTCCTGGAGAGGCCCCCAGAGCGACACGTTGGTGGATGCGCTGGAGCGTGGGCACAGAGTGGCCGCCTGCCGCGGCAAGTGCCTTGCCGCTGCTGTTATCTCGTCGAGTCCGGAAGCTTGTCGCTCACCGGGCCTCGAGGTACCTTGGTTGCTCTTCCCGGCAAGCTCCTCTTGTCGGGGCCTTGTTGCCTTGCCGGAGCGCGTGGCGCGTCGCGGCAAGTTCCTTGGAGTGCCTTGGTTGGCCTTCCCGGCAAGCTCCTCTTGCCGGGGCCTTGTCTCCTGAGCTTAAATACTTTGTTCTTGAATGGCTCCAAGGGAACCACGGAAGATCTTGGCGCTCGCCCGGCAAGCCTTGCCGCGGGGTGCTGCAACTGCCCGTGCACAAGTTCGGGGTACTAGGGTACCCCTATTCTAGTACACCGACAGGAGCCCCCGAGCCTGGGCCAGACACTGTGCCGAGCGCTGTTGGGCCAGGCCCAAGACAGGGCACGGGCACACGCGGACTGGGCCACGCCGAATCTCGCTCCGTATCTACCGCACTCTCCCCTAACGGCACGCGTTGAATGCGGCGTCGTGGGAGAGATCATGGGTGGTTCTTTATTCGGAAGGGCGAAACGTCCGCCCTGTCCCTCTTTATAAGTAGAGGAAACAGGGGCAGTTCGTTCCCCCTCGCTGGTTGCTACTACTCCATCTTCACGAACCTCCGCCGCTCCCCCCCCCCTTCTTCTCGAAGCCGAGAGAGCAGCGCTCCGCCCCCCATTGCCACCAGCGTCACCAACGCCGTCGACCTCCCCACCACCTCCGCCATGGCTCCGAAAGCCGACAAGGGAAAGGGCATGAAGTCGGCCGAGGCGCAGCGGCTCGCGGCGCTGCGGAAGGAGCGGGCGATCTTCTCCCCCCAGCTCGGCGTGAAGGAGCTGAGGGAGTACTTCTACCTCTTTTGGGCGACGGAGACGCGGGCGCATCCGCGCACGAGGGTAGTCCCGGCCGCTGCTTTGGAGCTGGCTCCAAATGGGTACCCATTCTTCGCGCTGTTCTTCTATTGTGGGCTCTGCCCGCCCTTCTCGGAGTTCTTCTACGATATCATGAACACCTCCGGCTTCCGCCTCCTTGATTTCGCCCCCAACGCCGTTCTGACCATGGCAGTTTTCGCACATTTGTGCGAAAACTTTGTCGGAGTCCACCCCAATGTTGCCCTTTTCCACCACTTCTTCATACCTCGGGTTGAGAGAGGAGAGCCGCTTGCCGGAGGGATCGCCTGGATCTCGAGAGTCGGCAAGAAGGAGGCGTACTTGGAGAGTGAGCTCCGCAGCAAGTGGGAGGAGTGGAGAGCAGAGTGGTGCTGGATCGTCGAGGAGAATCCGCAGCCCTTCACCGCCGTGCGCCAAGCTCCAATAGTGTGCGGCAATGACTGGAGCAACGTGGCCCCGGAAGACGAGAGGCTGAAGATCGCCATCACTAGGATCCTTCGCCTCAGGCTTGCCGGGCTCACTGTAGGCGCTGTAGGCACAGATTTCCTCCGCCACCGCATCGCCCCCCTGCAGGAGAGGGGGAGGCCCGCCTGGGAATTCAAGAACTCGGCGGACATCATGAGGCTGCGGCCGGGCCTCAACTACAACTTCACCGTCATGGAGCTGGATGCAATGCTCCTGGAGTTGTTCAAACACGATCCCCAGCACCCATTCATGCTGGCGAGGGGCGTCGTTCCATTGTGCAATAATTCTTCGCTTGACCGGATCCGCGCCATGATGCCGTTGTGCGATTCACACGGAATCGTTCCAACTTGGCAAGAGCCTGCGGATGACGTCGTGCAAGCGTTCTTCGACAAATTGGAAGAAGTGCCGGTCCGTGCTGACGAGCAGAAGAGCCTCACCCATGACACCACCGACGAGGAGCTGCAGCGCATCGCCACTAGGGCAGAAGAGGTTGCGGCCGCAGCTGCCGCGGGCGCGTTCGGGTTCACTATGGAGGAGGCAGAGGCGGCAGAGGCGGCAAACCTCGCCGAGCGCGCGGAGTTCATTGGCGAGGAAGATCTTGCCGGCTCTGAAGCTGAGCCGAGCGAGGCCGGCGAGGAAGAGCCCGAGCCTTCAGGAAGCTTTCCGCAGGTGGAGCCCCCGGCCCCGCCAAGAAGGCGTCTTCGCAGGGCCGCGGACGTAGCGGGGCGGCAGCAGGGTCAACAGCCGCCGAACCGTGCGACACGCTCTACCGCGGCAAGCAATGTTGCCGCGGGAGCGCCTCACGCAGCAGCGGCAACTGGAGCGGGATCTTCCCGGGCCACCGCCACCGTCCTCGCCAAGCGAGCAAGGGATCCTACTCCTCCGCCTCGCCGCACCGGAGGGGAGCCGGACTTCGATCTTTCCGCGCTCAGCTCCGACGAGGAGGAAGAAGAGTAAGTTTCTTTGGTGCTCTTGTAGTTCTTCAATCTTGCTGTTTTTATCTTGTATTTGACTTGCTTCAATCTGGACTCCTTTCTTTTCAGGACGCTAGCCCAGAGAGCGGCGAAGAGGGCCAAGGCCGCGGTGATTGTCATCGAAGATGACCCCACCGTGTCAGCAGGGGGTGGGTCCGAGACCACCTTGACGGACCCGGCAACCACTCCTCAAAGCAGCCCCCAGCGCAGCCCCCAACGTAAGTTCATAGTTAGCTTTCCGCTGTCAGGCGCGCATGAGTGCTTTTTCCTTTGTTGATACCTTGCTTGTTGATTTGTGTAGGAGCAGAACAGCCATATCAGGAGTGCCCGGAAGCTGGTCCCAAAGTGCCATCTGCTTCGACTACGCCGCCAAGGGAGGAGTTCCCGGTACGGGAGCGCTCTCTGGCAAGGGGCAGCACCATCGATCCTGCAGCGGCCGAGACCGCAACTGCAGATCTTAGCACAGGTAATTCACTTGTCCAAAAACTTTCCCTTGGGTTCTTCTTCTTCTGATTTTCTTCTCTTGGATTTTTGATTGATTTTTCTCCCTTCTTCGTTCTTCAGACCCATCTGCTGCTGAGCCAATGGAGACAGAGGGCGTCGGCGAGGAAGGCGCGCATGGCAGCACTGACGACGCTGCCGCCAACGAAGAAGAGGCCAGTGCTGATGAGACCGCCGGTGAGGAGGCCGCCAAGGCTGCCACCGCAGAAGCCGGCGAGGGGTCGGGCGATCGCACTGATGACCCTGAGGCCGCAGGAGCGCCAGGCACTGCGCCGACTGCCGATCCCTCTGCCACTGCAGCGGACCCGGGCTCCGAGGAGCCTCAGCCCGGCACCTACTTGAAGGCCGGCGACGATATCTTCATCAAGCTACCCTGGGCGTCGAGCTCCAGGGCGCCGGTCGAGGGGGAAACTTTCGATGAGGAGGTGCTCGCCTCCGCTGGACTGTCGTTGGTCGACGCGCCCAGCAGCAGCAGTGGCGAGCCTGAGGAGGAGCAGCTGCTGCGGAAGCTGCTGTCACTCTACTGCGCCCGGCAAGCCAAGCTGGCTTCCCGGGAAGCACTTGTCGCGAAGGCGGGAGTTGATATGGAGAAGTGCGCGGAGGAGCTCCGGGGCCACAATCAAGAAGCTCTCCGGTCCCTGGCACAGGAGCGGGAGCGACTCGACGAGGAGCTCACGGCCTTCCTTCTCGAGAAGGCTGAAGCTGAGGAGGAACAAAGGCTGGCCGCCGAGAAGCAGTCCGCGCGAGAAGGTGAATTGGTGCAGCGGAAGGCCAACCTCGACAGCTACGAGGAGGAGCTCGCCCAGCGCGAGCAAGCACTTGGCGGGGTGCTCAAGGAAGCAAAGGACGCTGCCGCGATCGCAGAGGCCGCCAAGAAAGAGCTGGAGGAGAAGGTGGCGCAGCTGGAGGCCAATATCGGGAATAGCAGCGAGGAGCTTGCCGCGCTCAAGCGTGAGCGTGAGAAGGATGCTGCCGCCCACAGTGAGCTGCAAGGTCTTCTCGCTGAGAGGGGCAAGGAGCTCAGCGCCGCCAAGGATTCCAATGCAGACCTGGCGTTGAAGCTGGCCACGCTGATGCAGACGCTGGAGGCCGCCAAGGAGCGGGAGAAGACCTTGTCGGAGAAGGTCAAAGCTGACAAGGCGCTGCTGGAGAGCATCGCAGTTACCCAGAACTCGTTCAGAGATACTGTGGAGCACTGGACCGAGGGTCTGGTGAATATTGCCCCAGTCATCGACGAGGAGCTGGCGCAGCTGGGGATGGAGGACTTTGGGTATCCCTCCGACGAGAATCTCCAACCCAGCGCCAAGCTCAGCCTGTTCTTCAAGGGCGTGGCGACGGCACTCCAGCGGCTCCGGGAGAGGATCCCAAAGAAACTGGCCGACGAGTCGTGCAGAATCTGCGCCGGGGTTCTCCAGAAGGTGCTGATGAAGGTGGCCTTCCGCAATCCAGGCCTCAGCTTCACCAACGTCCTCAAGTCCTTGCCGCCAGACGCCGATCGGGACGCACTCAAGGCCCTTGTCGCACCCATTGTGGACAAGGTGAGCGAGATCAAGAGGGGTGAGGGCGATCGCGTAGACTAGGCCGCCCATTTTCTCTTTTCCCTTGTCGCTGCTAATCATGTTATGAAAACAGTCTGTTAGAGCTGCGACAAGTTATCTTGTAATACAACTTTATTTCTATTATCAATTGCTATGTTATTTCCTCTACTAGATTCCTTCCTTTGTATGTTTTTACCCTACGCTTCTAGGGAACTTGTCGGCGCAGGCACCCGAGCCGCGAGCGCTGAGTGCGGAACGTCAGCAGCCTGCTGGCGGCGCTGCTTCCGACAAGAAACCTTGTCGCGACTAGATGCAGCACACTTAAGTTGTTGAGCGGACTCGAAACAAAGTAAGGGCGCAACTAGCCACGAGTTGGTTCCTCCGCGCACAGGTTTTCCATACAAAGCAGGGTCGTTCGAGGAAGATAACTCAAAATTTTAAAAACTGATTGCTCAAACTTTGGCAACTTAGCTTTTCTGTCGTTTGCTTCCCGGCAAGGCAAAACTTTGCTTGAACGACGCCTGGTCCATACCACAATCTTCTCCTTCCCCCCCCGGCAAACTTGTGTGCGAGGGAACCTTCTTTTCCTTTGTTGAAAAAGAAGAAAGAAGAGAAAATAATGATATGGAGCCCTTCGGCTCGTTATTGCTTACCGGATGTAGGTGCTGCACAAAGTGCCAGATAACGCATGCAAGAAAGAAACTAATGCATGAAATGGACAAGTTGTGCGGAGCACATGGGGTTCTATTTATGCACGGGATCTGCGCCCGGCTTTGTACAAAGGATTACATGCAACAGCGGCAAGACTTGTACAAAAGGTGGTTGCCGGAACGGGTTCCGGCAACCGCGCCCTACGGGAAAAACTTACGAAGATGTTCTATGTTCCAGGAGTTGCTCACCGGAATGCCATCTTCGGTCTCAAGGCGGATAGCGCCGGGCCTTGTGACTCGTTTCACCCGATAAGGGCCTTCCCACTTTGGCGTCAACTTGTTGGAATTCTTGGCGGACTGAACGCGCTGAAGAACAAGGTCGCCTTCCTTGAAGCTTCTGGCCTTAACTTTGTGGCTATGGTAGCGGCGCAAAGCTTGCTGGTATCGAGCAGCTCGTATAGCAGCCTGAAGATGATCTTCCTCAAGGAGCAGCGCGTCGTCTTGTCGCAGCTGTTCTTGCTCAAGCTCATCATAAGCGAGCACTCGAGGTGATCGGTATACGAGTTCCGTGGGGAGAACTGCCTCTGCTCCATAGACTAGAGCAAAAGGCGTCTGGCCAGTGGCTCGATTTGGTGTCGTTCTGATCGACCAAAGAACCACCGGCAGCTCCTCGATCCAGTTTCTTCCGCACTTGTGCAGCCTGTCGAAAGTTCTGGTCTTGAGCCCGCGCGGCACTTCAGCATTTGCCCTCTCTGCTTGACCATTGCTTCTCGGATGAGCAACAGAAGCAAAGCAGACCTTGGCGCCAAGGTCTTGGACGTACTGCATGAAGGTGCGGCTCGTGAATTGCGTGCCGTTGTCAGTGATGATCCTGTTAGGGATCCCGAAACGGCAAACAATTGACCTGAAGAACTTGACTGCTGACTGTGCTGTCACCTTCCTCACTGGCTGCACTTCCGGCCTCTTTGTGAACTTGTCGATTGCGACGTACAAGTACTCAAAGCCCCCGACAGCTCGGGGGAAAGGGCCGAGGATATCGAGCCCCCAGACCGAAAATGGCCAGGATAAAGGGATCGTCTGGAGAGCTTGAGCTGGCTGGTGTATCTGTTTGGAATGGAACTGGCACGCTTCACACTTGGTTACTTGTGCAGTTGCATCCTGGAGGGCTGTCGGCCAAAAGAAACCTTGCCGGAAAGCTTTGCCGGCAAGTGCTCTTGCGCCAATGTGGTGGCCACATATGCCTCCATGTATCTCTGTCAACAGCTTTTGTCCATCTTCCCGGCAAATACACTTCAATTTCACACCGTTGAGTCTTTTTCTATACAGTATGCTATCAACAAACTGGTACATACTTGACTGCCGGGCTACTTTTTCCGCTTCTTCTTGCTCTTCGGGAAGTTCTCCTGTCTGAAGGAAATGGACAATCTACTGTGCCCATGCTGGAGCTTGTGGCTCGACAACAAGGACTAAAGGCACATCTACTGCTGCGGGAACACCCGCTTCTACGGCAAGGACTTGCGGCCCTGCCGGAGCTTGATGTTCCCCGGCAAGCTTGCCGGAGCAAAACTTGTTGGGAGCGTCTGCTTCAACGGAACAAACCATAAGGCTTGCCGGAGCAGACTGCCCCTCAGCATCCTTGGTGTTGATCTTGGGGACTTTCTTGGCGGCGGCTTCGGGGAGCTCTGCCGGAAAGTAGTCACCAGAAACCAACTTCCTCTTCTTGCTTTGTCCAGTTGATGGTGTTACGGATGGTTGAGTCAACTTGAGCACAAAGATCCCTGGTTCCACAGGTAACTTTAGTGCGGCGCACTTTGACAGGCCATCAGCAATGTCATTCTGAGCTCTTGGGATATGCTCCATCTGTAGGCCATCAAAGTGCTCTTCTAGCTTCCTCACTTCATCAACATATGCTTCCATCAATGGACTCTGGTAATTCTTGTTCACTTGGCGGACGACAAGCTGTGAGTCACCCCTAACAATGAGCTTCTTGATCCCAAGGTCTGCTGCGATTCTGAGACCGGCAAGCAATCCTTCTTATTCTGCAGTATTGTTGGTTGCTTGCTCCTTGGGAAAGTGCATCTGGACTACGTACTTGAGGTGCTCTCCGGTGGGCGCGACAAGCAGCACGCACGCACCGGCGCCTTGCAGCGAGAAGGCACCATCAAAGTACATCAGCCACTCTTTGCTTGCCTCTTTGACGGGGATGCTCGTCTCTGGAATTTCTTCATCTGGTGTTGGCGTCCATTCTGCTATGAACTCTGCCAATGCTCTGCTTTGGATAGTTGAGGTGCTCTCAAACTTGAGGCCAAAGCTTGACAGTTCCAGTGCCCACTCGACAATCCTGCCTGTCGCTTCTGGATTTTGTAGTATCCTCTTCAGCGGAAAGCGAGTGACGACTATGATCTCATGTGCTTGGAAGTAATGGCGCAGCTTTCTCGAGGCCATGAGGAGACCGAAAAGCAACTTCTGCACACCAGAGTACCTTAATCTAGCCCCCTGTAGAAGGGAACTGACAAAGTAAACTGGACGCTGCACCATTCTCTTCTGCATCTTATCATGCGTCTGCGCAGATCCATCTCTGTCGGGACTAGAGCTTGTCGGCGAAGCCCCCTGCTAGTCGCTGGATGCATCTGCCGTGGTTGCTGGCTCATCATCTGCCTCCCTCTCCGCCACTAACGCAGCACTAACCACTTGATTGGTTGCCGCTATATACAGCAGCAACTTCTCTTGCGGCTTAGGTGCGACAAGTGTTGGAGTGGAGGACAGGTATCTCTTCAAGTCCTGCAGCGCAGCCTCCGCCTCCGGAGTCCATTTTATTGGACCTGCCTTTTTCAAAATTTTGAAAAATGGCAGGGCGCGCTCAGCAGATCTAGAGATAAACCTGCTGAGAGCAGCCACGCAACCGGCAAGCCTTCGTACATCCTTGACGCGCTTTGGTGCTTCGATCTGCTCAATGGCCTTGATCTTGTCGGGATTGGCTTCAATCCCCCGCTGAGACACGAAGAACCCAAGAAGCTTGCCGGAAGGGACTCCAAACACGCACTTCTCGGGGTTAAGCTTGAGGTTTCTCTTGTGCAGATTTGCAAATGTCTCGTCTAAATCTTGAATCAGGGTCGCCCTGTTCTTGCTCTTGACCACTATGTCATCCATGTAGGCTTCCACATTTCTGTGCATCTGTGGCTCAAAAGCGTGGTGGACTACTCTTGCGAATGTTGAACCAGCATTCTTCAAACCGAAAGGCATCCGTACGAAGCAGTACGTGCCACATGGGGTGATAAATGCGGTTTTCTCTTCATCTTCTTCTGCCATGAAGATCTGATGGTATCCTGAGTATGCATCAAGAAATGAAAGCAAATCACATCCGGCTGTGGAGTCAACAATCTGGTCAATGCGCGGCAAGGGAAATGGGTCTTTGGGACAAGCTTTATTAACATCAGTGAAGTCAATACAAAGCCTCCATTTCCTGTTAGCCTTGCGCACGACGACAGGATTGGCCAACCACGTGGGATGGAGCACTCCTCTGACAAGGCTTGCTGTTTCCAACTTCTTGATTTCTTCTGCGATGAATTCTTGGCGCTCCACTGCCTGTTTCCTGACTTTCTGCTTGACGGGCCGCGCATGAGGACAGACGGCAAGGTGGTGCTCAATTACTTTCCTGGGAACATCGGGGATATCAGATGGTTGCCACGCAAACACGTCGACATTCACCCGCAGGAAAGCAACGAGCGCGCTTTCCTATTTGGGGTCAAGAGTGGCGCTGATGGTGAAGGTACCACCAGTGCCGTCCTCCTTGGCGGACACCTTCTTGGTCTCAGGTGGAGCTGCCGTTGCTTTCTTATACTTGCCGGTGGAGCTCGATGATGTGTCCTCGACGGTAGCGCAGCACTCCGAAGAGTTGCGCTTGCCGGAGTGGGCATCAGAGCTCTTGCCGGACTTGGTCTTCTTCTTCCCCCCGGGAGCTTCAGCGGCAAGTGTCTTGCGTTCTGCTGCGGCTGCTGCTTTCCGGTAGATCTTGTCAGCACAGATAAGAGCATCCTTCTTGTCGCCAGGGACAGAGATGACACTTATCGGGCCTGGCATTTTCAGTATGTTGTACGCATAGTGAGAGGCTGCCATGAACTTGGCGAGTGCCGGACGACCAAGGATTCCATTGTAAGGTAATGGAAAGTCAGCAACATCAAACGTGACCCTCTCAGTCCTGAAGTTCAGCTCACTGCCAAATGTTACCGGCAACGTGATCTTTCCCTTCGGCTTGCTCCTTCCCGGGTTGATTCCTTGAAATGTACCGGTCTCTTTGAGCTCGCTGTCAGGGATCTGGAGTTTCTGGAGCACCGCGGAGGAGATCAGGTTCAAGCCGGCCCCGCCGTCAACTAGCATCTTAGTGACCTTGAGGTTGCGGATTGTTGGTGAAACCAACATCGGCAAGCACCCGACCGCAGTTATGCGATCAGGGTGGTCCTCAATATCAAAGATGATAGGCGTGCTGGACCATTTCAGAGGCTTGCGTGACTTGACGGGTGGTTCTGCTGCATTAACTTCCTGCACCCACTGCTTGAGCTGACGGTGCGAGGTATGCAGAGAAGCACCACCGTCAAAGCACAGGACCTCTGTGGCTTTCTGGAACTCCTGCTCATCAGTCTCCTCATCATCCATGTCTTCATCGTCGTCGTCATCTTCATCCTTGTCGCGGCCGCGAGGAGGTCTGTCTCCTTGCCGCTGCTTGGC
Source organism: Triticum aestivum (assembly GCF_018294505.1). NCBI lineage: Eukaryota > Viridiplantae > Streptophyta > Magnoliopsida > Poales > Poaceae > Triticum > Triticum aestivum. The sequence goes on from NC_057812.1 coordinate 601,176,919, forward strand.
CTTGCCGCGGCGTCCTCCTCGACCGGGACGTTTCTTGCCGGATCCCCCAGTACCCTCCTGGGCCTTCTCCTTGTCGCGCCGCTCGTATTCAGCTTTCTGTTGCTCAACAAGCTGCTCGACTTTTTTGCAGCTCTGGAGATCATGGCCCTTGGTGCGGTGGATCTTGCAATACTGCTTGTTGGTGCCGTCCTGCTTGTCGGCGACCGCCACCTCCGCAGCAACCTCCTTGCCGGAGTCACCAGCTTTGGCTTTCTTGGCGCCACCACCGTTGCCGGACTGCTCAACAACTAGCACCTCTTTGCCTTTCCTCTTCCTGTTGTTCTGCCGCCGGTTTTTCCTTGCCGGGGCAGCATCTTCACTGTCAGATCCTCCCGCTCCTACATTCTCTCCGGGGAGTCTCCTCCCTTCCTCAGCACGTGCACACTTGTCGGCCAGTGCATATAACTCACTGACGTCCCTGATCTTGCACATCGCCATTTCCTCCCGCATCCTGCGATTTCGCACGTTCTGATGGAACGCGCTGATCACCGCGGCAGGGTGGACGTCTGGGATGTTGTGCTACACACTGCTGAATCTCTGAATGTACTTGCGCAGGGTCTCTCCTTCCTTCTGGGCGAGCAGATGAAGATCACTCTCCTGGCCATGAGGCTTGTGTCCTCCTGTGAAGGCGCCGACAAACTGATGGCATAGATCAGCCCAAGAGGATATGGAGTTGTCCTGCAAGTGCATGAGCCAGGATCTAACGTTGGGCTTGAGCACCAGCGGGAAGTAGTTGGCAAGGATCTTGTCATCCCGTCCCCGGCAACCTGCACCGTAATGGTGTAGATGCTGAGGAACTCCGACGGATGTTTCTTGCCGTCGTACTTCTCCGGTACGTCTGGCTTGAAGTTCTTCGTGCTGGGCCACTGGACTTGCCGCAGCTCACGAGTGAACGCAGGGCAACCTACCGCGTACGGCAGATCGCCTGGTTCCCCTGGCGCATGCATGTCAACAGAGGGCCCAGCGCGCTTGTCGGATTGACGTCGCGCTTCTCTTCGGCGCTCGATGCGAGTTCGAGCGTCTTCTTGTTGTTGATCATGAAGAACTTGGCGCTGATCACGACGAGCTCGTGGACCCGACGATGCGGTGGAGTCGCTGTCGAGGTGGATCCGGCGAGTCGGCGAACTTGGCCTTCGGGGTGGTGATTGCATGGTAGTTGCACCTCCCCCCGTTTCGTCGCCACCGGCTCGCGCCCGGCAACCCTGCCGCGGCGGCGACGCGCTCGGCTGCCATGGAGGGTCGCCGTTGGCGTAGCCGATGAGACTCTGAATGGTGGCCCTCCATTCATCGATCTTGTCCGACGTTGGAGTGTAATCTAGGAGCAGTTGAGCTCGCGCCAAAGTTTCTGCTGGAGTGGTGGGTGGCAGTGGCGGACGGCGCGAGGAGCGGGACATGCTCGGACTTCTAACTATGTTAGAAGGAGCAGTATCCCGTCCAGGCAACCGTGCCCCGCTCGTGCCAGCGCGCTGGTGTGCATGCTGGTCTTGAGCGCCCCGAGATTCACCTGCTTGGTCTTGGCCTATCACGCGTATGGCACTGCGAGTGACATGACGCTGTTGGTCTTGTGCCTCCTGAGAGTGGTGCGGAACATGTACAGTCACCGAGGTTTGTGCAGCCTTGTCCTTGGACCTGGCAGCATCATAAGCCTCCTCGTCGACGTCCATTCTTCCGCCGGCGTCCATTCCACCACCCGTTTGCTCCAACGGTGGCGGAAGTGACGTGGATGGAGCGGCTGCCGCCGAAGTCTTCTTCTTCGGTGGCATGTTGATGAAGGGAATGAAGATCTAGCTCGTGTGAACGACGGATCAGGTTCACACAATCTCGATGCCCCCTACCTGGCGCACCCAATATGTCGGGGAAACTGATCCATGAACACCTATGGGGCCGGCGGACTGGGCCCCTTTCGGTTCGGCGGGGGGCGGAGATCGCACGAAGAGCGGATCGAGGCGAAGCACACGAGTAGTTTACCCAGCTTCGGAGCTCTCCGGAGAGATAACACTCCTACTGATGCTTGTTTGATTATCTTGTGTTCTTGCTCCAGAGAGGGAGCGTAGTGTTTTTCTGGGTTCCGAACCAGTCGAACCTCGTCCGAGCCTGGCGAACGTGTCCAACCGAACCCCCTCTACGTTGCGCATGGGCCTCCTTTTATACGCTAAAGGGGTCACCGACAGGTGGCAACGCAGAGAAGGGTACAAATGTAAAAAGCGAGGTGGTTGGTACAGTTACTTGTACAGTGCACCCTACCTAACCCTGATGGCAGGGGACAAGGGCATTAAATGCCCGTCTGAGTGGCCCAAACAGGGCAGAAAAGGACCGTTAGGGGCGCCACCGTTCGCCACGATGGCGATCTTGTCAGCTTCGCATGCCACCGTGCACCGCTGGCTACACAGCCTCCCGCCACGCGCGCCTGGAGAGGCCCCCAGAGTGACACGTTGGTGGATGCGCTGGAGCGTGGGCACAGAGTGGCCGCCTGCCGCGGCAAGTGCCTTGTCGCTGCTGTTATCTTGTCGGGTCCGGAAGCTTGTCGCTCACCGGGCCTCGAGGTACCTTGGTTGGTCTTCCCGGCAAGCTCCTCTTGCCGGGGCCTTGTTTCCTTGCCGGAGCGCGTGGCGCGTCGCGGCAAGTTCCTTGGAGTGCCTTGGTTGTCCTTCCCGGCAAGCTCCTCTTGCCGGGGCCTTGTCTCCTGAGCTTAAATACTTTGTTCTTGAATGGCTCCAAGGGAACCATGGAGGATCTTGGCGCTCGCCCGGCAAGCCTTGCCGCGGGGTGCTGCAACTGCCCGTGCACAAGTTTGGGGTACTAGGGTACCCCTATTCTAGTACACCGACAAGTATTGTTAGTAAACTTATTGAAAGTTAGCAAACATAGAATTGGTCACTTGAACAATTCATGAAAGAATATTGAAGGAAGAGAGATTTCACACATAAATATACTATCTTGGACATCTTTTGTAATTGTGAGCACTCATTAAAATATGACATGCTAAAAGGTTGATGTCGGACAAGGAAGACAATGCAATGGGTTATGTTTTCTTATATCCGAAATAAAGTATATTGTCTTGGATCATCCAACATGTTGAGCTTGCTTTTCCCCCTCATGCTAGCCAAATTCTTTGCACCAAGTAGAGATACTACTTGTGCTTCCAAACATTCCTTAAACCAGTTTTGCCATGAGAGTCCACCATACCTACCTATGGATTTAATAAGATCCTTCAAGTAAGTTGTCATCGGTGCATGCAATAAAAATTGCCCTCTAAATATGTATGATCTATTAATGTGGAGAAAATAAGATTTATACGATCTTGTGATGTGGAAGAAATAAAAGCGACGGACTGCATAATAAAGGTACATATCACAAGTGGCAATATTAAGTGACGTTCTTTTGCATTAAGATTTTATGCAGCCAACCATAAAAGCGCATGACAACCTCTGCTTCCCTCTGCGAAGGGCCTATCTTTTACTTTTATCTTCTACCTGATGCAAGAGTCATGGTGATCTTCGCCTTTCCTTTTTACAATTTATCCTTTGGCAAGCACATTGTGTTGGAAAGATCCTGATATATATATATCCAGTTGGATGTAAGTTATCATGAACTATTATTGTTGACATTACCCTTGAGGTAAAAGGTTGGGAGGCGAATCTATAAGCCCCTATCTTTCTCAGTGTCCAATTAAAACTTTGAACCCATAAATATCACTTGAGTGTTAGCAATTGTGAAAGATTAAATGATAGTTGAGTATGTGGAGTTTGCTAAACCAAAGCTCTGACATAGATCCTTCCTGAAAATAAGATGAATTGCAATTGTTTGATGATTGAGAAGATAGTCTGTTAGTTTCAAGAAAGTTTATGATCTATACTTTAACATGTGAATAGCTTGCTACTTGATCATGAAATGTTTTATGAAGATGAGCTACTGTTATGATATATAATGATGTTATAAAAAGTGATTGAAACTATCATTGATGAAACTTATGCGCTTGCTAGCATTCACACTTAATAAATTATTTCTTTTATCATTTACCTACTCGAGGACGAGCAGGAATTAAGCTTTGGGATGCTGATACGTCTCCAACGTATCTATAATTTATGAAGTATTCATGCTATTATATTATCAACCTTGGATGTTTTATATGCATTTATATGCTATTTTATATGATTTTTGGGACTAACCTATTAACCTAGTGCCTAGTGTCAGTTTCTGTTTTTTCCTTATTTTTGAATTTTACAGAAAAGGAATATCAAACGGAGTCCAATTGACGTGCCAATTTTTGACGATTTTTTATGGACCAAAATAAGACCAAGGAGTAAAAGAGTTGGGCCAGGAGAGTCCCGAGGCGTCCACGAGGGTGGGGGCGCGCCCACCCCCCCAGGCGTGTGGTCCTGCCTCATGGACGCCTCGGGCACCTCCTTGCCGTGAGACAGACGCCAAAAATTCCTATAAATACACAAACCTCGAAAAATTAACATAGATCGGGAGTTCCGCTGCCAGAATCCTCCGTAGCCACCGAAAACCAATCTAGGCCCTCTCTGGCACCCTGCCGGAGGGGGCCATCATCACCGGAGGGCATGGAGGAGGATCCTGGAGGGGCCATTATCGTCATGAAGGCCAAGGACCAGAGGGAGAACCTCTCCCCATCCAGGGGGAGGCCATGGAGGAGGAAGCACAAGGGGGGAACCTCTCCTCCTCTCTCTTGGTGGCACCGGAGTGCCATCGAGAGGGGAATCATCGCCGTGGTGATCGTCTTCATCAACATCACCATCATCATCACCATCCTCATCTCTTTTACGCGGTCCACTCTCCCACACCCCGCTGTAATCCCTACTTGAACATGGTGCTTTATGCCACATATTATGATCCAATGATGTGTTGCCATCCTATGTTGTTTTGAGTAGATATCTTTTGTCCTTGGGTTGATTGATGATCTAGATTGGTATGAGTTGTATGTTTTACTTTGGTGTTGTCCTATGGTGCCCTCTGTGTCACGCAAGCGTGAGGGATTCCCTCTGTAGGGTGTTGCAATATGTTAATGATTCGCTTATAGTGGGTTGCGTGAGTAACTGAAACACAAACCCGAGTAAGGGGGTTGTTGCGTATGGGATAACGAGGACTTGATGCTTTAATGCTATGGTTGCGCTTTACCTTAATGATCTTTAGTACTTGCGGATGCTTGCTAGAGATCCAATCATAAGTGCATATGATCCAAGTAGAGAAAGTATGTTAGCTTATGCCTCTTCCTCATATGAAACTGGAATAGTGATTACCAGTCTTGTTAACGATTTCCTAGGACAATTCCGCACACCGATCCACCATTATTACACACTCGCTATTTATTATATTTAGTAACATATTCTAACTTCATGATAACAGCACCTACTTTTATATTTTAGCTCTCCGATATCATACAAAGTTATCCTCTTCATACCCACAACCTAGTTTTATTTCTCGTTGCTAGTTGGAAGCAAACGTTTGGTGTACGTAGAGTCGTATTAGTGGTAGATAGGGCTTGAGAGAATATTGATCTTACTTTAGCTCCTTGTGGGTTCGACACTCCATACTTATCGCTACCACCTTTAATTTGGAAATTGATACAATGATTCCTTGCACTTGGGGATTCTCAATCAACTCCCCCAAGCTTAGACATTGCTTGTCCTCAAGCGAAAGCCGAAATTGAAAAAATTGTCCACATGTTTAGAGATAGAGGTGTCGATAAAAACAAAATACAGACATGAGGGCATCATGATCATTCTTAGAAAGGCAACACACACATATATATATATTGTCATATGATCTCTTATGCTAAAGTAACAATTCAATCACAATTTCAAGTATGAATCATAAACTTCATTGAGAAGCAGCAAACTCCAATCTCAATTATTGAGGCAACTGCAATTTATCATAACATAGGAAAGAGTCAATATAAGAGCTTTTCAGCAAGTCCACAAACTCAACCATCTTTTAGTCTTTCACAATTGCTAACACTCACGTAATATTTATGGGTATGAAGTTTTAATCGGACACAGAGAAAGATTGGGGCTTATAGTTTTGCCTCCCAACGTTTTACCTCAAGGGTAATGTCAACAATAATAGTTCATGAAGACTCACATCCAATTAGCTATATATAGCAGGATCTTTCCAACATATTGTGCTTGCCAAAGGATAAAATGTAAAAAAGGAAAGGTGAAGATCACCATGACTCTTATGTAAGGTAGAAGATAAAAGTAAAAGATAGGCCCTTCGCAGAGGGAAGTAGAGGTTGTCATGCGCTTTTATGATTGGATGCACTAAATCTTAATGCAAAAGAATGTCACTTTATGTTGTCACTTGTGATATGGACCTTTATTATGCAGTCCGTTGCTTTTATTTCTTCCATATCAAAAGATCGTATAAAGCTTATTTTCTCCACACTAATATGTCATACATATTTAGGGAGCAATTTTTATTGCTTGCACCGATGAAAACTTACTTGAAGGATCTTACTCAATCCATAGGTAGGTATGGTGGACTCTCAAGGCAAAAATGGGTTTAGGGATATTTGGAAGCACAAGTAGTATCTCTACTTGGTGCAAAGAAATTGGCTAGCATGATAGGGAAAGGCAAGCTCAACATGTTGGATGATCCATGACAATATAATTTATCTCAGATGTAAGAAAACATAACCCATTACGTTGTCTTCCTTGTCCAACGTCAACTCTTAGCATGTCATACTTTAATGAGTGCTCACAATCTAAAAAGATGTCTAGGATAGTATGTTTATATGTGAACCTCTCTTTCTTTATTACTTCCTATTCATTGCAACGATGACCAAAACTATGTTTGCCAACTCTCAACAACTTTTATTCATCATACTCTTTATATGTGAGCTCATTACTTTCCATAAGATCCATATGATCTCTTTGTTTCTTTTTATTTCTTCTCTTATTTTATTCCCTCAAGATCATAGCAAAATAATAAAGCCCTTGACTCAACACTAATCTTTATTATATATAGCTCACAGACTCGATTACATAGAAGGATCATAAAGCAAAACTCACAACTAGATCATACTAAAACTTTATTCTACTAGATCAAGATATTATTAAAAGGATCGAACTAAGAAAAATGGTAAAGATAAAAGTTGTGATGGTTATACGATAGCGGGGCACTCCCCCAAGCTTGGCAGTTGCCAAGGGAGTGCCCATACCCATGTGATTATATCTCTTTTGCCGGTGAAGGAGTTGGAGTTGTTGATGATGTAGGCTTGGCGTCCCTCTTCCAAGGCATAGGCTCACCATCATAGAAGGAAGATCGAGTCTCTTGAGTCCTCAAATCTGCAGCCAAACTCATCCTCTTGAATCTATATTCATACTCACAATTTTGATTTTGCAGGTCATAGATCTGGGCTTGGAGGTGCTCGATTTTGTCATGAAGCTTGAAGATGGCCTCCCCAATGTCCTTGGCGTCTAGCTTGTGGTTGTTGGTGAACTTCATGATCATTATGTGATTGGAGTCGAGTCCACGCTCCACCATCTCCTGAAACTTGAAAACCTATTGCTCCAATGCCTCGAGCCTTGTCTCCGTGCTTCCGATCCTCCTTGGTCCCTCGACATCGCGGATGTGCAACAACCCCTCACGCATCTCAATGGTTTGAGGGTGTTGCAGCATCTCATTGATGACCTTCTGGAAGAACTTGTCCTTGGGGGCACTTGAAGACGACATGACGACCTAGATCCATCAGAAAAACAGCTCGAAACAAAGACAGGAGATATTTGTGTGATATGGTGGTCAAAACCTACGGGAGATTATATAATGATTTTTAATATCATGCAAGAAAACGGAGTCCGGAGAACACACGAGGTGCCCACAAGGCAGGGGGGTGTGCCCTCCACCCTCGTGGAAGCCTTGTGTCCCTTTCAGTCTGCTTCTTATTTTCCTATTTTTCTAAATATTCCAAAATGGAGAAAAATTGACATTAGAACTGTTTTGGAGTCAGTTTACTTACCGTACCACATACTTATTCCTTTTCGGAGTCTGAAACATTCTGGAAAGTGTCCCTTATGTATTCCTCTGGGGTTACGGTTTCAATCATATTGGTTTAAACATTTATGGGATTACCTGAGATATAATGTTTGATTCTTCGACCATTCACCACCTTTGGATTTGTGCCTTCGAAGTTGTTGATTTTTATGGCACCGGAACGATAGACCTCCTCGATAAGGTAAGGACCTTCTCATTTAGAGAGATGTTTTCCTACAAAAAATTTTAAACGAGAGTTGTATAGCAATACATAATCACCTACGTTAAACTCACGCTTCTGTATCCTTTTATCATGCCATCTTTTAACTTTTTCTTTAAACAGCTTGGCATTTTCATATGCCTGGGTTCTCCATTCATCACGTGAGCTAATGTCAAATGGCCTCTTCTCACCGGAAAGTTTGAAGTCATAGTTGAGCTCTTTAATAGCCCAATATGCCTTATGTTCTAGTTCGAGAGGTAAGTGACATGCTTTACCATAAACCATCTTATACGGAGACATACCCACAGGATTTTTATATGCAGTTCTATAGGCCCATAATGCATCATCAAGTTTCTTGGACCAATTCTTTCTAGATCTATTAACAGTCTTTTGCAAAATTTATTTGAGCTCTCTGTTACTCAATTCTACTTGACCACTAGATTGTGGGTGATAAGGAGATGCAATTCTATGATTAACGTCATACTTAGCAAGCATTTTACGAAAGGCACCATGAATAAAATGTGAACCACCATCAGTCATTAAATATCTAGGACTCCAAACCCCGGGAAAATAACTTCTTTAAGCATCTTAATAGAAGTGTTATGATCAGCACTACTAGTTGGAATAGCTTCTACCCAGTTAGTAACGTAATCAACAACGACTAAAATATGTGTATACCCGTTAGAGGAAGGAAAAGGTCCCATATAATCAAAACCCCAAACATCAAATGGTTCAATAACAGGTGAATAATTCATAGGCATTTCTTGACGTCTACTAATATTACCAATTCTTTGACATTCATCACAAGACAAGACAAACTTACGGGCATCCTTGAAGAGAGTATGACAATAAAAACCGGATTGCAATACCTTATGTGCAGTTCTATCTCCAGCATGGTGTCCTCCATAAGCCTCGGAGCGACACTTGCGTAGGATCTGTTCCTGTTCATGCTTAGGTACACAACGTCTAATAATACCATCTACTCCTTCTTTATTAATATGTGGGTCATCCCAAAAGTAATGTCTCAAATCATAGAAGAACTTTTTCTTTTGCTGCAGGTATGTGGAACTAGGTGGTATAAATTGAGCAACAATATCATTAGCATTATTAGCATACCATGGAGCAGTACGAGAAGCATTTATGACATTTAATTGTTCATCAGGAAAGCTATCATCAATAGGTAGTGGGTCATCAAGAACATTTTCTAACCTAGACAAGTTGTCTACAACGGGGTTCTCAGCTCCCTTTCTATCAATAATATGCAATTCAAATTCTTGTACCAGGAGAACCCATCTAATAAGTCTAGGTTTAGCATCTTTCTTTTCCATAAGGTATTTAATAGCAGCATGATCAGTGTGAATAGTTACTTTAGAATGAACAATATAAGGTCTGAACTTATCACAGGCAAAAACAACTGTTAAAAATTCTTTTTCAGTAGTAGCATAATTTCTCTGGGCATTGCCTAGAGTTTTATGTACCACCCACGATGCGGCTATATCTCCCACGTGTCGGAGCACGACTTAGAGGCATAACCGCATAGTAGGAATGTCACAAGAGGGGTAATCTTTACACATCCCACGTACTGAATAAGAAAGAGATAAAGAGTTGGCTTACAATCGCCACTTCACACAATACATAAATATAGCATTACATCATCCAGATACAATCAAGGTCCGACTACGGAACCAAAATAAAGACAACCCCAAATGCATAAGATCCCCGATCGCCCCAACTGGGCTCCACTACTGATTGTCTAGAAAGGAAACATAGTAACATCCTGAATCCTCGTCGAACTCCCACTTGAGTTCGGTCGCATCCCCTGGAATGGCATCATCGACACCTGCATCTAGTTTTGGAAGTAATCTATGAGTCACGGGGACTCGGCAATCTCACACCCTCGCGATCAAGACTATTTAAGCTTATGGTAGGAAAAGGTAGTGACGTGGAGCTGCAGCAAGCACTAGCATATATGGTGGCTAACTTACGCAAATGAGAGCGAGAAGAGAAGCAAAGCACGGTCGAGAAGCTACAAAGATCAAGAAGTGATCCTAAAAACTACTTACGTTCAAGCAAAACACGAGACCGTGTTCTATTCCCGGATTCCGCCGAAAAGAGACCATCACGGTTACACACGCTATTGATACTTTTAATTTAAGTTTAGTGTCAGGTTTTCTACAACTGGATATTAACAAATTCCCATCTGCCCATAACCGCGGGCACGGCTTTCAAAAGTTCAAAACCCTACAGGGGTGTCCCAACTTAGCCCATCACAAGCTCTCACGGTCAACGAAGGATATTCCTTCTCCCAGGACGGCCCGATCAGAGTCGGAATCCCGGTTACAAGACATCTCGACAATCGTAAAACAAGACCAGCAAAGCCACCCGAATGTGCCGAAAAATCCCGATAGGAGCTGCACATATCTCGCTCTCAGGGCACATCGGATTGTCCAAGATTCCGGTAGGCCAACCCAGAGTTGCCCCTGGTGGCCACCGGCTGCTGACAAGTTGAACCAACACCTAGAGGAGCACTGGCCCGGGGGTTTAAAATAAGGATGACCCTTGAGTCCGCGGAACCCAAGGGAAAAAGGCTTAGGTGGTAAATGGTAAAACCAAGGTTGGGCCTTGCTGGAGGAGTTTTATTCAAGGCGAACTGTCAAGGGGTTCCCATTATGACCCAACCGCGTAAGGAACGCAAAATCAAGGAACATAACACCGGTATGACGGAACCTAGGGCGGCAAGAGTGGAACAAAACACCAGGCATAAGGTCGAGCCTTCCACCATTTACCAAGTATATAGGTGCATTAAAGTAAACAAGATATAATAATGATATCCCAACAATAATCATGTTCCAACAAGGAACAAACTCCATCTTCACCTGCAACTAGGAACGCTATAAGAGGGGCCGAGCAAAACGGTAACATAGCCAAAACAAGGGTTTGCTAGGAAAGGTGGGTTAGGGGCTTGACATGGCAATATGGGAGGCATGATAAAGCAAGTTCAAAATCCTGGCAACACCGTTTCTGGAATAGCAAGAGGTTGGAGGAGACCAGCTGGCCGATGGTGTTCTGCTTTCACTCTTCTGCACACATCACATTCATTCATGAACTGAGCAATCTCGCGCTTCACTAGAGTCCACCAATATGACAGCTTGAGGTCATGTTACATCTTTGTACTTCCAGGGTGAATAGATAGGAGTGAATTGTGAGCCTCGTTCATAATGACTTTACGAAGGTCAGCCTTAGGAACAACAATTCGATCCTAGAAGAATAGCGTATCTTTGTAAATCAAGGCAATAGCACTTGTACTTGGGTTGGCTCTTGGCAATCTGTAAGTGCATCTAGTGCCACCCCTAGTTGGTTTTGGAGTATTGACGACAAACCTAGTTGAGGGACTAATGTGTTTGTGAGAATTGCAGGATAACACAGGTAGAAGTCCCTCATTGATTCGGTTTTCCTACCAGAGATGACCCCTAAAAATATATGAAGACATTGAAGTCAAAGGTGGTATGTGAAGATATTCACATTGAAGACTATGACAAGAGAAGACATCGCATGAAGCCTATGGAGCTCGAAGACTTCGATCTTTCGTAGTTCTTTTTCTTCTTTGTTGAGTCATAGGAACCACCGTACTGTTAAGTGGGGTCCAAGAGAACCAGTCAGAATGACTGAAGTGATGCTTAACCAAAACCTATGTCTTCGAGTGAAGACTATGAGAGCGAATCTTGTCCAGAGTCGGACAAGTCAGCTTTGCTTGTAGCCCAAGTAAAGTTGCCGTGTGTGTTTGAAATCTGACCGTTGGAACATGTGTCAGTTCCTTAGTGACCCAGGGTCATTTCGGACAAATCAGGTCGTGTTGCCTAGTGGCTATAAATAGCCCACCCCCTACAACCATAAATGGTTGGCTGCTCAGAGTTAGAGTATGGCTTTTATTGTTTGAGAGCAACTCACCTCGAAGCCTTTGAGAGAGAATTCCTTGCGAGGATAAAGCCCTAACCACCCAGAGCCAAAGAGTGTTAGGCATCACTTAAGTCTTCCTGTCTGTGTGATCTGAAGACTTATTACACTTGAGGACTGTGAATCCTCCAGCCGGTTAGGCGTCGCGTTCTGAGCATCCAAGAGTCATTGTGGATCGCCGGTGAACGAAGTCTGTGAAGGTTTGGGAGTCTACCTTGAAGACTTACGAGAGTGATTGGGCGAGGTATGTGTGACCTTAGCTCAAGGGGAATACAGTGAAGACTGGGTGTCCTGAGCTGCGTGTTTAGGACTGGGTGTCCGGGACTGTGTGTCCTCAGGTTTAAATACCTAGCCACCCTAACCAGACGTACAGTTGTCACAGCAACTGGAACTGGTCTCACAAATCATTGTCTTCAACGAGTCACTGGTTTCATCCTTCCCTTCCCTTTAGTTACTGTTGGTCCTTGTGAAGTCATTGTATGATTGCACTATCTTTTGTCTTCACTGAGTGACTGCTTGTTCTGATTGGCTTCATAATATCTTCCTACCTGATCCTTACCACCTAGCTGTTATAGGTCATTGTGCTTTCACTTCATTGAATACTTGACTATGGTTTGCCTAGTGTAGTCTACCTTCTGCTGCATGGTAATAGGTCTATTTCTATCGTTTGTCTTTGAAACTTCCACGTTTTGAAGACTTTCATAAAAATCGCCTATTCACCCCCCCTCTAGTCGATATAACGCACTTTCAATTGGTATCAGAGCAAGGTACTCCCTTGTTCTGTGTGATTCAGTTTAACCACCTGGAGTTTTAGCTATGTCGACTGCAGGGATAATTAAAGTCTCCACTGCGTGCCCCGTCTTCGATGGAACTGAATATCCCTACTGGAAGAATAAGATGCACATGCATCTTGAAGCCATTGACGTTGACCTATGGTATGTCGTCAAGAACGGTGTTCCCAAGGCTGGAGAAGGTGTCACTGCTACTGATGTCAAGAAGTTCGTTCAACTGGACTCTACTGCCAAGAATATCATCTGTGGTCATCTGACCAAAGGACAGTATGGCCGCGTGAGTGCTTTGGAAACGTCTAATCTAGTCTGGGACTGGCTCTCCAAGGTCAACGAAGGCCTCTCAACCCAGAGAGATCAGAGAATCAGTGTCCTTCGCAACCTCTTCAACTGCTTCAAGAGAAATGACAATGAGAATGTCCAGCTCACGTTTGATCGACTCACTGACATCACAAATGAGCTTCAAGCCCCCGATGCTACTAAGATCACCAAGCATGAAGTCGTCAAGACACTCCTGAGATCACTTGACAGTTCATTTGACACCCTAACCCTGATGATTCAAGAACGTCCTGATTTCAAGACACTCGATCCGTCTGACATACTTGAGAGGCTCAACACACACGAGTTTCAGCTTTCTGAGAAAAGAGATATCTACGATCCCAACTATGGGCGAACTCGTGCCTTGAAGGCAAAAGCTGTCTCCTGATCTGAAGAAGAATCTGACAGCAGTTCTGATGATCCTGAACACATTGGAAAGGAGCTTGCTATGCTTGTGAAGAAGTTCCAAAAATTCACCAAGAAGAAAGGCTTCAGAAAGTCTTCACGATCAAGCTCAAGGAATGATGAAGCTTATGCTCACGACTACAAGGAGAAAACATGCCACAAGTGCAAGAAACCTGGCCACTACATCTCTGAGTCCGCAGTGGGACATTGAGAACAAGAAGAAAAAGAAGAGCAAGGAGTATGATTCTGATGACAAGAAGAAGAAGAAATACTCAAAGTCTTCTTCCAAGTCCTCCTCAAAGTCTTCATCACACAAGAAGAGCTCATCTGGCAAGGCACGTGCATTTGTTGGCAAGGAAATGGATTCAGAGGAGGAGTCCGCTTCTGAGGAGGCGGAGGTGGAGTCTGAGGAGGAGTCCGATTCTGGCGTTACGAGTCTGGCTACAACATACATTGCCAAGTCCATCTTCAACACTGAAGACAATGACTCCATCACCAACACCGATGCAAATGACAAGGACTACTCCGCTCCTACCCAGTGCTTCATGGCACGCGGTGCCAAGGTAAACAGACACACTACTCACTATCAAACATCTAGTGACGATGACTCTGATTGTGGTTCCAAACCCAGCTACAAAACTCTCTCTAAAATTGCAACTAAACAACAGAAAACCATGGAACACATTCAAAAACTGTTAGACAAAAGCGATGATCTGTTAGATGTTGAAATGACTCGATCTCAGTCCTTAATTTAAGACATAAAAAATCTTCACGTTAAGTATGAGGAACTTGAAAGTCGTCATGAAACGCTCTCAACAGCTCATGAAAGGCTTTCCTATGATTATCTTCAAAGGAAGCAAGATCTTGAGAAATTGAGAGCGGCTCATGAAGATCTTCAAAAAGAAAACGAGTCGCTTCGCGCCGAACAGATCAGTTCAGCTCAGGAAGGATTTGAACCACCATGTCTTAAATGCATTGAGCGTGATAATGCTACTTCTGTTGCTGAATGTTCTACTGCTGCTATTGTTGCAATATCTTCAACTGTTGATGTGGGAACTAACCCCTCTGCTGAGGATACCACTCCTATTGCTGATGAGAATGCTAGGTTGAAGACATTGCTTGAAACAGGGATGTACAAAAGTCTCAAAGGGCATCAGACACTATGTGATGTCCTCAAAAGGCAGATCCTGAACCGAAACCCTAGGAAAGAGGGTGTTGGGTTCGTAAGGAAAATGAATGCTGATGGCTCTTACTGGAAACCTAAGCAGTACCCCAAAACCACATGGGTTGCTGCAAAGGAACCTTCAGCAGATCCATCCACTCTATCTGGATTCACTTGTGCTAACCCCATTGTCATTGATGAATCCTTTGATGCAAACTATAAACTGTTTAAGAATCAGAATGGTGAAGTGTTTGCTAGGTATATTGGTACTAACTACAGGAATGGACCGCCTATGAAGAACATCTGGGTGCCCAAAAGGTGTTTGGAGAATCTTCCTATGAATGTCATCATGACACCACAGGTGAAGAAGACAAACCCCAGACCACAGGCTTCATACGGTCCAAAGGCTTCATACAGACAGAGGACTCACCAGAGTCAAACTAACGCAAATGTTTTGTGGGGAAGCCATACTCAGGCCTATGAATATGAGCGCGGTTCATCAAACCGCCATGTTCATAAGACCAAGAACTATTCTGCTTATTCTTATGAATACTATTGTCCTCCTGCAAGACTTTTCGCTAGGGCTCCAAAGCCAAAGTTCTTAGATGTTGCACTTAGACTCATTGCTTCGAAGCCGCCCTTGAAGATGTGGGTGGCTAAGAAAGCTTAACTCTCTTTTGCAGGGAAAGGTCTCCAGAAGAAAACCAAAATCGTCTGACGCTATTGCTGGGGACCATAAACATCTTGTAGGGCACAAGATCAAATGCCCAAATGGTCTTACTATGTACTTTGTTCCTGAGTCGCTTGCTACCTGCCCTATCAGTACTAATCTTGATCTAAGCTTTAATAATCCACTGGTTAGTCAAATGTTTTTGCTTCACAATTCTCTTCGTGAAGCCTATCCCCCTAACTGCACTGTAGGGTACGACACCAGCAGCTTCAGAATGGATTATTGATAGTGGGTGTACCAATCACATGACTGGCAAGCGAAGCCTTCTCATGGACTCAACTTTACGTCCATCTGATAAAAGTCACATCACATTTGCTGACACTGGTAAAAGCAAGGTATTGGGTCTAGGTAGAGTTGCAATCTCAAAGGATCAACACATGGATAAAGTCATGCTTGTTGAATCCCTTGGCTTCAACTTAATGTCTGTCTCAATGCTTTGCGATTTAAACATGATTGTGATGTTTGGAAAATATCGTTGCCTTGTTCTAATGGAATCTGACAAGTCTCTAGTGTTTGAAGGGTATCGGAAAGATGATTTGTACGTGGTAGATTTCTCAGCAGGACCACAACTTGTTGTATGTCTTCTAGCAAAAGCTTCAGAATGCTGGCTCTGGCATCGGAGGCTAGGGCATGCTGGCATGAGGAACCTGCACACCCTTGCAAAGAAGAAGCATGTCATAGGCATCGAGGGCTTCAAGTTCAAGAAAGATCACTTATGCGGTGCCTGTGAAGCAGGGAAGATGACGAGGGCCAAGCATCCCTCGAAGACAATCATGACAACAACTCAACCCTTCGAACTGCTCCACATGGATCTTTTCGGTCCCACTCATTACTCAACTCTTACTACTACTGCTTGTCTCTATGGCTTTGTCATTGTTGATGATTATTCTAGATATACTTGGGTGCATATAATCCTCTACAAGACTGAAGTGCAGGATGTCTTCACACGCTTCGCCAATTGAGCAATGAACAACTATGGCGCCAAGATAAAGCACATTAGAAGTGACAATGTCACTGAATTCAAGAACACTGGCCTTGATACATATATTGATACTTTGGGCATCACACATGAATTCTCAGCTCCGTACACGCCACAGCAGAATGGCGTCGTTGAACGCAAGAACAGAACACTCATTGAGATGGCACGAACGATGCTTGATGAATACAAGACTCCAAGAAAATTCTGGCCTGAAGCCATTGATACTGCATGCCATACAATCAACCGTGTTTATCTTCACAAGCTTCTGAACAAGACATCTTATGAGCTCCTTACCGGCAAGAAGCCAAACGTCAGTTACTTCAGAGTATTTGGCGCCAGGTGCTGGATCAAGGATCCACATCACACTTCAAAGTTTGTACCAAAAGCACATGAGGGTTTTATGCTTGGATATGGAAAGGATTCGCACTCCTACAGAGTCTTCAATCTCTTTCATTATAAAGTGGTTGAAACAGTGGATGTGCGGTTCGATGAGACTAACGGCTCACAAAGAGAGCACCTGCCAAATGTGCTAGATGAAGTTCCATCCAGTGAATCAATCAAACTTATGGGAACTGGAGAAATCATACCCTCTAAAGCTCAACCTGAAGAAGAACTTATCATCTCCGCACCTGATCAACCTGAAGACAATGCTCAGCCTGAAGACAATCCCTCTAACAATGACAATGATCAGCAAGAGCAAAATCTTTGCCCTGTACATCCTCATGTTGCCAATGAAGTGCACATTGAGAGAATAATTGATAGCATTAATGCACCCGGTCCGCTCACTCGTTCAAGGGCAACACAGCTAGCAAATTTCTGTGGGCACTTCGCATTCGTCTCAATAACAGAACCCAAGAAAGTTGAAGAAGCCTTCATGGAACCTGAATGGATTGAAGCTATGCAAGAAGAGCTTCAACAGTTTGAGCTGAATAATGTATGGGAACTGGTTAAGCATCCTGATCCTCGGAAGCACAATATAATAGGCACCAAATGGATATATTGCAACAAGGATATACTCAAGTTGAAGGGATTGACTTCGGTGAAACATTTGCTCATGTGGCTCGACTTGAAGCCATACGCATACTGCTGGCCTATGCAAATCATCATAACATACTTCTATATAAAATGGATGTGAAGAGCGCTTTTCTCAATGGCAAGATTGAAGAAGAAGTGTATGTTGCACAACCGCCTGGCTTTGAAAATCCAAAACATCCTGACATGGTATACAAGCTCAACAAGGCATTGTATGGCCTCAAACAAGCTCCTCGGGCTTGGTATGACACACTCAAATACTTCCTGAAGAGCAAAGGCTTCACACCTGGTTCCCTCGACCCCACTCTCTTCACGAAGACATATGATGGTGAACTATTTGTGTGCCAAATATATGTGGATGACATTATCTTCGGCTGCACCAATCAGAAATACAGTGAAGAGTTTGGATATATGATGCAAGAGCAATACTAGATGTCCATGATGGGAGAGCTGAAGTTCTTCCTTGGTCTTCAAATACGACAGCAACGCAACGACATATTTATATCTCAAGAGAAGTATCTCAAAGATTGCTTGAAGAAGTTCGGTATGCAAGACTGCAAAGGCTTCACGACGCCAATGCCAGCCAAACATCATCTGGGTCCCGACGACAATGGTAAAGAGTTCGATCAAAAGGTATACCGCTCCATGATTGGTTCTTTACTTTATTTATGTGCATCTAGGCCAAATATTATGCTTAGTGTTTGCATGTGTGCTCGATTCCAAGCGACACCAAAGGAATTGCATCACTTAGCTGTGAAGAGAATTCTTCGATACTTGGCTTACACCCCAACTCTAGGATTATGGTATCCAAAGGGCTCAGAGTTTGATCTGGTTGGATTCTCGGATGCTGATTATGCTGGTGACAAGGTTGATCACAAGTCTACATCAGGCACATGTCATTTTCTGGGACGATCACTTGTATGTTGGTCTTCAAAGAAGCAGAACTGTGTATCTCTCTCCACTGCTGAATCTGAATACATTGCTGCTGGATCTTGCTGCGCTCAGCTTCTGTGGATGAAGCAAACACTCAAGGATTATGGCATTCATCTAAAGCAAGTGCCACTCTACTGCGACAATGAACGCGCCATCAAGATTGCCAACAACCCAGTTCAGCACTCGAAGACAAAGCACATTGAGATTCGTCATCGCTTTCTCAGAGATCATGTTGTGAAGGAAGATATTGATATCATACACGTCAACACTGAAGAGCAATTGGCAGATATCTTCACCAAGCCCTTTGATGAGAAGAGATTTTGCAAGTTACAGTGTGAGCTAAATATCTTGGAATCCTCAAATGTACTGTGATCAGGCACACATCCTAACACTTATGCATACTGATGACTTAGATGTGCAACACACGAAGTAAAGTATATCTTCAATAAATGAAGACATGCATTCTAAGTGTGAATACATTAATGAGGAATTTGACTTCGGAGCGCCACGATAATTGTGCGTCGTGTCTGGGTCTAATACTTCCTATAAGGTGGGTAACGCCACCACCAAATGTTCTGTTTGAAGTGTTTCACTCATGGCGTTACATTTGCCATGTCTTCGCATTTGGTTTGGCTTCAATCTCAACATGTCTTCATGATTATCTTCACTACGTTGATTATATATATATATATACTGGTGTTCTGTCCTCTACAGCATTCACTTATAGCTATGTCTTCTTGTTGAATCTTTTGAACTAAGTGAATGTGATTGGACCCTAACCTCTCTATGCTTTGTATCTCAAACTCTCTCTCCAAATCATATGCATTCTCTTGAAACTGTCAAATGTCTTCTCTACGTCCTTGTCAGCAGAAGATACAGAGACAAACATTAAGTCCGCTTTCAATGCTAATTCCTTCACCTAAAACCCGGAGAAGTGGGAACAACCACCCGACAATCCAGGCGTGCGTGGGACATGGAACAACCTCCGATATGTTGCATGATGGCCACGTGTTCCTCAGATGTGAATCACCAGGGGCACCTATGTAATAACACTGAGTCGCCCCTGTCCCTATAAATACACGCCTCACAACAGTCATTATCTCTTTTTCCACTCTCGCACGAACCCTAGCGCCACCGCTAGCCCTCGACGACGCCGGCGACGAAGCGCTTAGCTGCCGCAACCTCTACGACGCCGTCTTCACGCCGACCGCGGACATCATCTTCTCCGCCGTCGCCGTAGGTGTCCTCCGTCGCCAGGTTAGGGCACGGATGATCTAACTGCTCGGCCTCCTCTTCCACTCCGTCTAGCAGTTCTACGTGTGGTAAATAAAACTTCCTTTTTATGGCCCCTTTGATCCTATAGATTCGTCACTTTCTACCACAAGCAGTTTCTGTTCACACAAGTTGGATCTATTTCATACTGCATCTCATAATATGCCTAGTATATTCACTTATGCTTCACAAAGTAGTTAGATTCCTCACTTGTACTGATCCGTGGATTCGTACAAATCTGGAACCAACTCCTTATCTATGAGTGAATGTCTTCGCACGATGAGGTCAATGTCTTCTAAACTGATTTATCTTCAAAATCTTCTAAGAATGCATATGACCTCTTACCCTTCCCTCGCACCTTAATGCTGTCACAGGTACATGTCCGTGGGAGAATCCCTTTGTTCTCATAGTCTGCATTCATTTGAAGAATTCTTACAGCATCACATAAATTCTCCCGAAGCCAGTTCCTGTTTGTCCAGCAAGCGAAAGCCTTTGAAGCCTTTGAACGTGTTGAAGCCATTCAGTTTGAAGTTCATGGCTGCAGAGAAATCAGTAAGGAAGGGTGGCAGACAGCATCATGGGGGCACATCAAGAGATTTTCCTGATGACCTCTCAGAGCTTTACAAGACAGATCCTGAAGAGGATTACAATCAGCGCAAGACCCGAATCCAATGGATTCGAAGATATTGGGCAGAACAATGGTTCAAATACCGGTTTGTGACCCAGGAATATGTTGAGAAAAATGCCATCAAGCGACCGTGGGGAGACATCCTATACAAAAATCTTCAACCCAGGTCCAGAGAAGAAGCCATTGAATAAGGCTTCTATCCCTGCATGGTCCGAGGACCACAGCCTGCAGATGCACACCCATCATCACTACTATGGTGTCATGATGACAATCTGTTCAAGCGCAACTTCCAGTTTGCCAAGAACTCAGTGAATCAGAACAAGAAGTCTTTGGGACTAGACTTCAACCCTGGTCCCCCTGCTCCCCGTGCCGATGGAACCCGCAAAGCTGAACCCAATCTTCTTGGGCCCTTCTATAACCTGGATGGCCTCATTACTCACATTTCTGTTCAAGGTGCCAAAGTGGATCATTCTGATGATGACGCAGACACTGATGAAGCCCCAGCCCCTACTCCAAAGCCGCAAAAGCCAAAGAAGGCTAAGGCTTCAAGATCAGCTGCTCCACCAAAAATCTCACGGGCGAAGCCACTGGCTACTGCACCTCCTGAAGACAGTGTGCAGTCTGAAGATTTGTCACGCATCTCCAAGCCCTAGAAAGTCAAGATGCCTCTGCCACACACTAGCCAAGAACTGACTGCTGCTGCTATTCTGCGCAACGATGCCATTGATCTGTCCAGTGATGAAGATCTAGCAGATGACGCCCTTGAGCAACTGATCAAGAGCAAAGAAGAAGCAGAAATCTTCAATGATCTGCCTCTCTTTGACATGGCAATCATCCACAACTTCATTGATGAGTGGTTTGACACGCCCAACCTCATCTTCGAAGATCTGCAACTTCCAATTGGCCTCAGTGTCGCCTTCCAAGGCGCCATTGCTTCAGAGTTAGCTATCGCCCAGTGCATTGTTGAACTGAAGCAGAAGATTGACTTTGAAAAAACTCAGTTCAAGAAGCATATGGCCACGCTTAGCATGCAAGAGGTGAAGAACTTCAAGATTATGCTGCACGAGCTCAAAGAAGCCTTTCTCAAGAAACATGCAGAAGCTCAGGGTTCTCGTGAGTGCATGAAGAGCCTGGCTGACAAGTGTGTGCAAGGCTACAACGAGGCTGAGAAGCGCAAGGCCCTTGGGCGTCCGGGCATTGACCCCAGGATGGCTGCAAAGAAGAAGAAGAAGCCCGCTATGGCCGAACCCGACGCACCAAGGCAGGAAGCACATCCCATTGTCTTCCCAACCAGCATGACTGGCTCGAAGCCAAAAGCCAGGTCTACCGCTTCAGAACTGAAGAAGACGAGGACTGTTGAGGCTGAAGCCTCTGCTGCTGATCCCTCCAAGAAGAAGCTAAAGACCAAGAAGGAACGGGCTGCTCCCATAGAGCCCTTAATTGTTGAACCCATCTCCATGGTTCGCCCTGCCACTGAACTTCAAGAGCGTCAACTGACTGTCCATGAGCCTGCTTTCACAGAGGCTCACGTAACTGAAGACTTTCCAGCAGCTGATCCCACCGCTGCTGAAGACATTGGTCACCATGACAATGTTGAAGATAATGTAGTCCTTCCTCCGATCGAGCACCAACAGGTATCATCGCCTGTGCTTACGCACAGCGAACTCATCAGCATTGGTCGTCCCTTGACGCCAATTGCTCAGGATACAACATGGGCTGATCACCCACAAGCACAAGAAGAAGATGAATTTGAGGCCCAGCCAACTCCATCTCCACAGGCGTCACCAGCGTTACGTAGGCTTCGCAGAGGACCAAGGCCTCCAGTCTCCGAGTCTGAAGCTAAAGCTGCTGAAGACATTCCGGCTGCATTAGCCGATGACACCCAAGAAGAAGAACATGTCCCCACTCCCCCAACTACCGACGAAGCTGTTCTCGCGGAGAATGTGTCTGTGCCCGACCCTCCAGCTCATCAAGTGGAGGTAGAAAATCTTGAGGCTGCCACCACCAACACCAATGAAGCCACTGACGCTATCATGGCTGAAGCAAATGTGGAGCCTCCACCAACCAATGAGCCAGAAGTCAGTGAAGCAAATGATGCTACTGCTCCTATTCCTGCACCTGCTACTGGTCCTCAGTTTGACTATCATGTTGAGCACAAGCCTCAGGTACAGAAGCCAATTCCAAGGTTGCCCACGTTTCCAGGTCCTGCATCAGCACCTGGATCCTTCAATGTCAACGGCTTCAAAGCAGACAAAACTTTCTTCAATAGCTCCAAGAACCCCTACTCGAGGGAAAGAATATCTTCTGATCGGTTCTGGAGCTATCCGCAGTGAAGCTATTACTCCTGCATTCTGTACAATCAAGGTCGCATCTTCCCACATAAGCGTCTTGACACCGAAGCAATAGCTGGTCTGCCCTGTCTGGAAGAAGCTCTGGATTGCTTCAAAGAGGTTGGATTATTGCCGTTTGTCACCGACCAAGAGCACCGGAATGAAGAGTTGCTGCTCCAATTCTATGCCACACTTCACATCCGTGGGTACAACAGAGATCCGAAGACTTGGGTCCTGGAGTGGATGACAGGAAATGTTCATCACGAAGCCAAAGCCTTTGATATCATTGAGCTCACTGGTCTGCCCACTCCTGGCGATCTTTATGAACCTGGCTGTCAGCGTCATAGTGAAGCTATGGAGAACATCTTTCAGAAGCCTGACCCGAACGTGAGTCAGATGCTCAGTATGATGAAGTCCTTGCCACAAGATGATGCATATCCTAAGGAGTTCTTTGTTGAAGACCTTGAGTATCTGCCAAGGACTATTTATCACATCATAAGGCGAACTCTCTTGCCCATCAAAGGACATTCTCCACATGCCAAGCTGGAAGGTGCAATGAAGACTTTGGTCTTCTATATTCTTCATGTCAAATGCTTCAATGCACAGGACTTCTTCATCCGCCAACTTGCTGCATCAGGCTCTGATCTTTTTGGCTTGAAGTTCTACGCTCCATGGATAATGCGGCTGATTAAACTCCACTCCGCTATCTCATATAAGCCATCTGCTCGTAATCATCGGATCTTTCTTCCTGATGTGGATATGTCCGTTGAAGCCATCTATCCTGAACCTGCCAAGGAGCCTCTTAGTCTTCAGAATGCGGAGCATACACAGTTTCTCTCAGAACATTGAAGGAGTTGAAGCAGTCACTCGTGTTTATCCTCTGGCTGGAACTACACGTGCACCTCATCATGCCCTTAGAGAAGCCACCGAAAGCACTATTTCCCAACGACCCAAGAAGCGATCTCGTGTTCTCAATGACCGAGAGCTTCTGGTGGCTCTTCATCAGAAACAGGATAGGCATCATGACTGGCTGAAGCGCCAAATGCAAAGCCTCTTAGTGGATGTCAACCGCATTCGCAATCTTGCCACCAAGAATGCCTTTGTTGCCCATGACACCTCTCGACGCACATGAAAAGGGCTGACGCTTATGTGCTCTGAAGATGATCTTCAAGAGGATGGCTTCTCTGAACGCTTAAAGTTTGACTCCACACCTCCCCGAAGGGCAGTGCCGCGACGAACTCCATCTCTTGAAGACTCTGAGTTCTCTTCCTCTGCGGCAACTGTGAATTCCAGAGTGATCAAGGACGAAGACGATGCTACTTCACCACCCCCTCCTTCAGCACGCTTCGACACTGCTCCAAGTTCTTCTGCACCGCCGAACACCACCGACGACCCTGCTGCTTCACCTACTCTTCATGGGAACGAGTAGATGCTCTATGTCTTCAAACCTTTTTGGTCCTTGCTGACAAAAGGGGGAGAAGCATATGAGTTTGATAGTCTTCAAGCGGGTCCATATGGGCGGTTGCTTTATATTTTTCCTAGTGTTTACAACTCTTGTTTTGCTACATTTGGTTCTTTGAGTTGTAACACTTAAACTCGATGGTCGTCTGCTACTTATTTGCTACTTTGTGATGCGGTGATAAATTCTGCATGTGCGACGATAAATTCCACACTTAGATCATTTTCCAGACGTCCATTTTCCATTATGCATGTCATTATCTTCACATACCTTCACATGCATAATGAATTGTCATCATAAGTTGAAGAGGATCTCCACAAGTACAACCTGCCATGTGCATTTGCATTCCAAAAGCAAATTACTCATATGCACCTCTTCAGGGGGAGCCCTTGCAACTTATGAAGACAATTCCTTATCCTTTACAATTTCACATACTATATTCCCCATTGAAAACTTCAACTAGTTTGTCATCAATCACCAAAAAGGGGGAGATTGTAAGTGCATCTAGTGCCACCCCTAGTTGGTTTTGGAGTATTGATGACAAACCTAGCCGAGGGACTAATGTGTTTGTGAGAATTGCAGGATAACACAGGTAGAAGTCCCTCATTGATTCGGTTTTCCTACCAGAGATGACCCCTAAAAATATATGAAGACATTGAAGTCAAAGGTGGTATGTGAAGATATTCACATTGAAGACTATGACAAGAGAAGACATCGCATGAAGCCTATGGAGCTCGAAGACTTAGATATTTCTTAGTTCTTTTTCTTCTTTGTTGAGTCATAGGAACCACTGTACTGTTAAGTGGGATCCAAGAGAACCAGTCAGAATGACTGAAGTGATGCTTAACCAAAACCTATGTCTTCGAGTGAAGACTATGAGAGCGAATCTTGTCCAGAGTCGGACAAGTCAGCTTTGCTTGTAGCCCAAGTAAAGTTGTCGTGTGTGTTTGAAATCTGACCGTTGGAACACGTGTCAGTTCCTTAGTGACCCAGGGTCATTTCGGACAAATCAGGTTGGGTTGCCTAGTGGCTATAAATAGCCCACCCCCTACAACCATAAATGGTTGGCTGCTCAGAGTTAGAGTACGGCTTTTGTCGTTTGAGAGCAATCCACCTTGAAGCCTTTGAGAGAGAATTCCTTGCGAGGATAAATCCCTAACCACCCAGAGCCAAAGAGTGTTAGGCATCACTTAAGTCTTCCTGTCTATGTGATCTGAAGACTTATTACACTTGAGGACTGTGAATCCTCCAACTGGTTAGACGTCGCATTTTGAGCATCCAAGAGTCATTGTGGATCGCCGGTGAATGAGGTCTGTGAAGGTTTGGGAGTCTACCTTGAAGACTTACCAGAGTGATTGGGCGAGGTCTGTGTGACCTTAGCTCAAGGGGAATACGCTGAGGACTGGGTGTCCTGAGCTGCGTGTTTAGGACTGGGTGTCCGGGACTGTGTGTCCTCAGGTTTAAATACCTAGCCGCCCTAACCAGATGAACAGTTGTCACAGCAACTGGAACTGGTCTAACAAATCATTGTCTTCAATCAGTCACTGGTTTCATCCTTCCCTTCTGTTTACTTACTGTTGGTCCTTGTGAAGTCATTGTATGATTGCACTATCTTTTGTCTTCACTGAGTAACTGCTTGTTCTGATTGGCTTCATAATATCTTCCTACCTGATCCTTACTACCTAGCTGCTATAGGTCATTGTGCTTTCACTTCATTGAATACTTGACTATGGTTTGCCTAGTGTAGTCTACCTTCCGCTGCATGGTAATAGGTCTATTTCTATCATTTGTCTTCGAAACTTCCACGTTTTGAAGACTTTCATAAAAATTGCCTATTCACCCCCCTCTAGTCGATATAACGCACTTTCACAATCCCATTCTTCACCTTCTTCACCATTGCATCAAGAAGTTGTGCCTCACGAATTTGATCTTCCAAAGTAGGAGAGACTTGGAGGTTGGCAAGAAATCCTTGAGGAACAACTTGGAGATTAAATTTGCGGAAAGCTTCACAAAGATCCGGTTGGAAGGGGTTTAGAATCAAACTGTTGCAATCAGCCTTTCTGCTCAAAGCATCTACAATGACATTGGCCTTGCCTGGAGTATATTCAATACTCGGATTATACTCTTGAATCATTTCGACCCAACGAGTCTGCTTGAGGTTGAGGTTGGGTTGAGTGAAGATGTACTTGAGGCTCTTATGATCAGTGAAGATGTCCACTTTCCTTCCCAACAAGAGATGTCTCCATGTTAAAAGAGCATGGACAACTGCCGCCAACTCGAGGTGGTGAGTGGGGTATTTCTTTTCGTTGGGCTTCAACTGGCGGGAGGTATAGGCCACAACTTTCCTCTCTTGCATTAACACAGCACCGAGACCTTATAGGGAAGCATCACAAAAAACCTCGAATGGTTTGGATTCCTCAGGAGGAGTCAGAACTGGAGCTGTGACTAACTTCTCTTTGAGGGTGTTGAACGCGATGTCACATTCATGCGTCCAGACATACTTCACATGCTTCTGGAGGAGGTTGTAAAGAGGCTTCGTGATCTTAGAGAAATTCTCAACGAATCTTCGACAATAGCTTGCAAGCCCAAGGAAACTGCAGAGCTGCTTGACATTCTGAGGCGGTTCCCAATTCACAATTGCAGACACCTTCTCAGGATTAACATCTATGCCCTTAGCTGAGATGATATGCCCAAGGTAGAGAACCTCATCGAGCCAAAACTCGCACTTTGAAAACTTCGCATAGAACTGATGTTCTCTGAGTTTCTCCAGCACCAATCTCAAATGTTTGGCATGATCCTCCTTGTTCTTGGAAAAGACCAAAATATCATCAAGATACACCAAGATGAAGTCATTTGTGTAAGGGTTGAAGATGAAGTTCATCATGTGAGAAAATGTTGGAGGAGCATTGACAAGGCCGAAAGACATGACAGTGTATTCATAGGAACCATAGCTTGTTCTGAATGCTGTCTTGGGGATATCGTGTTCATGAATGTGAATCTGATGATAGCCCATATGAAGGTCAAGCTTGGAGAATACTTGAGCACCCTTGAGTTGTTCGAATAGCTCATTGATGTTGGGAAGTGGGTATTTGTTCTTTATGGTCTTCAATGGGCGTTAGTCGACACAAAGTCGGTCCGTGCCATCCTTCTTCTTGACAAAAAGAACACCACAACCCCATGGAGAAGAACTCGGTCGGATCAGACCCATACGCTCTTGTACATCAAGTTGTTTCTTCAGCTCCTTCAACTCTTCTGGTCCAAGCTTGTAAGAATGTTTACAAACAGGTTCCGTGCCAGGCTCAAGATCAATGACGAATTCAACTGGCCGGTGAGGAGGCATTCCTGCAAGTTCTTCTAGAAAGATGTCTTGATATTCACAATCAACTGGAATCTGAGAGATGGCATTCAACTCGCATTGAGAGAAAATAGTTGAATGGTATCATCATGAGCGGCAAAGATGATCACATCCTCAGAAGAGCGTGTCAATTGAATCTGCCTGGCAGCACAATCAAGCTGAGCCTTGTGCTTAGAAAGCCAGCCCATGCCGAGAATTACATCAATATTCGAGTTACCAAGAAAAATTAGAGAGGACAGAAACTTATAGTCGCCCATCTTGATAGACACATCCGGAACCATGGAGTTAGCGTTCATGTGTTTACCCGGTGAGACAACTGCTAGCGGACTAGGCAAAACTTGGAAAGCCAACTCATGCTTAGATGCAAATGGTCTTGAGATGAAACTAAGTGATGCACCAGCAATAACATTAACAGGAAGATTACCCATGATCACTTCTGAAGAGTCCTCTGCCTGAGTTGCGTTCAGCATGTTGACCTTTGCAAACTTGGGATTATGCTTGACCACTGCATTGCTGACAGATCTCATAGGAGGAGGAGGCAGAAGGCGCCTCTGGTTGAAGCATTTGTTCGCATAGTGCCCTTTCTGCTGACACTTGTTGCACGTAACCTCTGAGAGCGGCCGGTGATACGGAGTACTTGACCTTGGAGCATGAGACGAAGCTTTGTTCTGAATGCCTGGGTTGGGTGGGTGGGAAGATCCATTGCCACCTTTGCTCTTCTGCTGAAAAGGCTAATGGAACGAAGGAGGAGGAGGCAACCAGAACTTTTGCTGCTTAGCTTCCACTTGAGTTGAAGAAGAAGAAGAAGGAGTTGCATCCCTAACTCTCTTCTTAGAAGCATCGCACTTGAGCTGAGCAGCTTCTTGCTTTAGTGCCATGTTGTAGAACTCATCATACTTGGTCGTCTCAAAAAGCACGAGAGCTAGTTGAAGATCTTCTCTGAGACCACCTCTGAATTGATAAATCATGCTCTTCTCATCAGGGGCGTCTTGTTTAGTGAAGCAAGCGAGCCTCTGAAACAGGATGTTGTATTGGTAAATAGACAAACTACCTTGCTTCAGGTTGCAGAACTCCTCGCGCTTACTCTCAACAACGCTTTGATGAATGTGGTGAGCTTTGAAGTCTCGGCGGAAATCATCCTAGGTAATCACACGACCTCCTCTGGAATCTTGTTGATACCACTTAGCAGCTTGGTCTTTGAGTTGGAACGAAGCAAACTTGACAAAGTCCTCAGGCCTGACGTTGCTACACTCAAAATGTTTGCAGATATCCACGAGCCAATCGTCGGTGTCGGTGGCCTCTACATAGTTACTGAAAGACTTCGGCTGGTTTGCGAGGAACTGGTTGAGGGTAGCAAACTGAGCTTGATTGTTGCCATGGCCTTGATTTCCTTGGTTGCGCTCTTGCAAGAGTTGCAAAAGCATCTGCGTGTTGGCGTTGGTGGCGGCCATGACAGCTTGCCATGCCTCCGGGGGTGGAGGTGGTGGCCGAGGTTCCGGATTCTGACGCATTGGAGGAGCCATCCTAAAAGGGTTGACATCCGTTAGCATCTTGACAGACATATATTCAAGCTGAATCAATGGATTGAAATTGGAACATATAGCCTTAACATTCGAACAAGAATGAACGAATGAATTCCAAAGTAAATCATCACACTTCCATAAATTGAGAAGCCACTTAGATAGAAGTAGATGAATAAAATAACAAGGTACGGATATGAACAAATAATTGGTAAGGATTACCCAATCACAAACCAAATATCTGTGGGAAGAAATACTAGAGCTACATGAATTCCCACCTATGAAACTCCTGAAACTTTCTGGTTATGCAATCAGGTGTTGGGGATACACGGGAAGCATAATATCTCACCCAAAGCTAGCAAATCCTACATCCAGTTGTATCCATCCTTCAACACATAACCAAGAAACCTTCGGAAATCATTTAGCTCAACCTTCGAAAAGCATACCTTATACGAGTTATGGCAATACTCCCAAACTCCCGCCCCAGTACTGGGTGGCGTCGAGGTTATCTCACCAACAACTGCATAAAAGAGATTTTTGATGTCGGCGAAACTCAGGTATTCCAGAACCGCAACGATAAAATTGTGACGACAACACCTCGGAGCTCAACTCCCCAGGACACTGCCACAACCCCTAAATGTCAGGTGGCACCAAGAACAATGTTCTCGTCACAAAACCATCGGAATGATTCCAAGATACCCGCATGATCCTAAAAAAATTTAGTGAAATTTGAGAAGAGAAGAGTCAAAACTCTATGTCAGGAAGCCTCACCAGAGCGACGAAGGGACTGAGGAGTAAAAAGAATCCTACTCAAAACATTTTTCTAGACTCAACAACGCCAACGATTTGATCAAGCAGGGGGCTCCTAAGTCGGGGAAGGCTCTGATACCAACTTGTAACACCCACGATGCGGCTATATCTCCCACGTGTCGGAGCATGACTTAGAGGCATAACCGCATAGTAGGCTTGTCGTAAGAGGGGTAATCTTTACACATCCCATGTACTGAATAAGAAAGAGATAAAGAGTTGGCCTACAACCGCCACTTCACACAATACATAAATATAGCATTACAGCATCTAGATACAATCAAGGTCCGACTACGGAACCAAAATAAAGACAACCCCAAATGCATAAGATCCCCGATCGCCCCAATTGGGCTCCACTACTGATCGTCTGGAAAGGAAACATAGTAACGTCCTGAATCCTTGTCGAACTCCCACTTGAGTTCTGTTGGGGATATTACTATCAGTTATGACCCGCCCAGGAGGGGCCGGGTTAGCCCCAAAGGCCTGAAGGCGGTTTAAGGCCTGATATTGTGAACCACTATATGTAAGGAAAGACTTGTAAAGAAAGGCATGTAAAGGAAGTCACCGAGACGGACACAATTATGAGCCGGACGGGACTCTGTAGGCCACCAGGCGTCAACCCATGTATATAAGGGGACGACCCGGTGGCGACTTAGGGCAAGAAACAACAAATCGATTACCAAGCCAGAGAGTTGAGCCTCTTGGTGATCGAAACCCCAGCAATACCAATCCCAACTAGACGTAGGCCTTTACCTTCATCGTAAGGGGCCGAACTAGTATAAAACCTTCTCGTGTCCTTTGTCCCGATTAACCCCTTTAAGCTTCCTAGTGCCATGGCCCTACGACTAAGTCCTTGCTCTAGGACATCTGCCATGACAATTCCATGACAGTTGGTGCCCTCCATGGGGCCAGCGCATGGTGGATTTGAGTTCTTGAAGGGCAACTTTGAAGGGCTCAAGTGATATGTTGTGGGCCGGATGACCAAGAGTCGCCCCGGCAAGCTCTACATCGACGATGAAGGCTAGGGCCCGGAGGCCGGCTTAATTGAGTACGGATACCAGGTCCCCTTCAGCGGAATTCACGTCTTCACAGGCCGGATCGGCGAGTCAGGTCCTGAGCCGGACATCCACACCAACCTCATTGAAACGGCTCGGCGCACGAAGACCGCTCGTGTTCAATCTGCCGTGAAGAATGTCTTCGTAGGCTGCGTCCATGGCGGTGAATGCTTTGAAGGATTGATGGAGAGCGGTGAGACGGCCGTCTGTTCTGATACTGCATCATCAACGGGCGAGACGGACTCTTTGTACCAACTGCAGGATGGCATGCTCGGGGGCTGTTCCGATGGCAGCAATATTCCGGACCCTCTTGATCCGCCGAATTGGGACAGAGTCTTCATGGCAAGGACATAGACCGGGCAGAACTCTACAGCAGCGGTGGCAACAACTACCAGGTCAGCCGCAGCCGGGTCAGGAGACCCCGCGTGCCCTCCGGCTCAGATCTTGATGGACCTCATGGATAAACTGATGACTCTGTTGACTGCCATGGTAGAGCCGGCGGATAAAGCCCAGCATGACGCAGAGGTGGCACGCGTACGTGAAGAGATGGTGCAAGCTAAAGAAAATCTAGCCGCGGAGGAATTCAGGATGGCAGCAGAGCGGGCGGCTTTGGACGTTCAGGCTCAACAGCTTCAAGAAGAGACCTTCCGGCTCTCGGTGGATCTGAACGCGTCAGACGAGGCCATGAGGAGGAGGCATCAGAAAACCTAATCACGTCTGCCTCTGACGCTCGATCCTAGGAATCTTTTTCACACACCCGAAGCCGGGGGAAGTAACCCTCTGGAGGCACTTCAGATTACAACACCCGGCGCACCGGTCCAGCCGCGCGCCATGGATCCACCTCGTATAATTACCTCTCCGCCTCATTACGTCCCAACGCCGCCGGGTCACTTCTCCAACCCTTTGGAAAACCTCATCCCAGCATCGGCTCGTCTGGCGGCTCTTCCGATGGAAGGTGACTCACCGACAGCAATTGAAACACGGAGGGTAAGAGAACTTCTTCAAACAGCTCTGGCACAGCAGGATGCATACTCCTACAGTCGAGATAGGATCCATTCAACTCCTCGCCCAAGCCAGAGCCCGAGTTACAGTAGGCATATGGAATCGGCAGAGATTTCAAGCAATGCTCAACGCCACAACCGTCCATACAGGCATGAGCCGATGCGGGCTAGAGCCCTTAACTTGGCGGATCAGGAGAGGATTCGTCAAGAGGCGCAACGAGCAGTTCAAATGGCAGCAGACCAGGCGACTCATCAAGCTTTTCCGACTTATCCAGCAACCTCGGTCGAGGCAGGAGTGGCCACAAGAACCGAGGCGTTCCTTGCTTGGTGTCGGCCATACGTAATGAGTGTTTGCCAAAGGACTTTAAGGGGCCTCGTAAGGTACCTAATTACACGGCTGAGTTATAGCCCGGGGCTTGGATTGAGAGTTATGAGATGGCTATGGAGTTATTGGAGGTCAGCGATGCAGCAATGGCCAAGTATTTCACTATGATGTTAGATGGAACAGCTTGTACTTGGTTGAAGGGATTGCCACCCAATTCTATCGGCTCATGGGCGGAGTTGAAGGCCCGGTTCATCCAGAACTTTAAAGACACGTGTAAGCAGCCTATGTCGATTGTGGACCTGACCAATTACAAGCAAGAGGATGGTGAATCCACAACCCATTGGGTGCGCCGGGTCAAGGAGATAATACATTCATGTAATAAGATGGATGTCGGCTCAGCGGTCTTGATGTTGGAGAAAAATTGCCGTTTTGAACCTCTGAAGCAGAAGCTGGGGCGGCTCAAGCGTGACCGTAATGACATGGGAACGTTAATGGCGGCTCTCATCAAGTATGTTGATTCTGATACTACGAAGGACCCGGTGTCTGATGAAGAAAAGGCAACAAAGGGAAAGAAGAACGGCAACGGCAAGGGTCACCAGCATAAACCGGCAAATCAAGGAGGTAATAAATGTAAGGCTGATGAGTTTGTTGCTAACACCAATGCATGGGGCGGAAATCAATGGCGCAAGGGCAG
>NC_057812.1:601210133-601210962 GCF_018294505.1 Triticum aestivum
TGTCACGACCGGTTTTCCAATAAAAATATTTATTGGGAAACCAATCTTTTGAGTCCAGTATGAGAGAAATCCTCCTCACTGGTAGACAAATTCTTGATACAATAAGCCAGTAGCATAAAATATATTACAGGGTCGAACTACGGTTGCTCAACCAAATTATTACAAGCACGCCAATAAATATACATAATGGCGGACATGACACAGTGGTGTGGAGGCATACTACTGACTCGAGGATAGGGCGGTGGTGGAAAAACACGGCGGGGAGAGAGATACAAGTCTCTAAAACTGTCATCTCATCGAGCGTCGAGGTGACGCTCGATGAATTTATTTGGTAGCGGAAGCGGATATAATACAGTGACCAAATCCAGGGTCGAACGAGACTGACTGGGACTCCTCTAGGCGTCGGACTCGTTATCAAATTCTTCATCCATGAGATCACCTTCGTCAGCATCTGGCCAAATCAACAAGCCAGTGAGTACTTTGAAAGTACTCGCAAGACAGTTCCGACGTAATATATAACAAATGCATGCATGAATGCGTCCTGATTAATTCACCAATGTACATTCAAAAATTAGCATAACGAGGTAAGAAAAAGGGAAACGGCGGTAGTCCGCCTGAAATCCCAACAAAACATAAATGAAGACCGATCGGGTGTCTGAAGCAACGCCTCGAAAGGTGAACAAATAAATATAAGGAAATGATGCCACAGTCGGGCGTCTTAGCGACACCACATAGAGGGCTTTAAAAGAAATGCCACAGTCGGACGTCGGGGCGACATCACAGAAACGGCTTTGAAAGAAATACCACAGTCGGGCGTCTTAGCGACACC